>NC_135724.1:16180688-16379019 GCF_964656455.1 Halichoerus grypus
ACCAGACTCCACGTACCTGACTGGGGTGTCAGGCATTGTTGACTGATGCCGAGGCTCAGCAGTCGTAGAAAGCATGCCTCAGAAGGAAGAATACAGCTGAACTTCGGCCAAGAGCCAGACAGGAAAGGTGCTTCATTATCTTCATTTTTCTTTCCCTCCTGACTGAACCGTCCCTTCATATTCTCCCTGCTACGTATACCCATGTCACTCTTTAGTTCTCTTCAACTGAAAAACTTCAACCTCTGCTTCAAGAAAATGACGCACTCTCCAAAGAAGTCTCCTTTCCCCCCACCGCCGAGTCTTCTGTCATCAGGGGGTGCCCTGGCTTCAGCTTGGAAGAGCAGAGCCCTGCTGTCTGCCCTGCTGGGCTGGGAGGAGGCTGGGACCCAGAGCAGGTGATGGGAGGAGATGAGTGCTTGTGTTCTCGCTCCTTCACCCCTCCAGTGAGGCCTGTGGACCATTGCTGCTTACCAGGGAGCCTGTTCTTCAAGCACCTCTCTTGATAATACTGATTTTTTTCTTCATCCACAGAGCATCCATATCTCATCCAGCAGAAAGGATGCTGTCCCTAGCAGTATGACTCTGGGAAAGGGGATCCCCATATGGGCTGAGGAGCAGCGGGCTCTTTCCTGCCCTGGGCTGCCAGAATCACACAAGGACACCCACTCTGCCTGTCTCAGAGGGGACATCACCATCCCCGCATGTTCTTTAGTCCCATCTCTGTGATGGATGATTTCAGGGCAGGGGAGTTTCCAGCTCTTACAGCCACAGCTCCTCTGGCTGCCAGAAGCAGAAATCTACCTCAGGGGAAAATGGGAATAAATTATAAGGGTACAGAGGAACCACCAAACCTAAGGACAGAATGAAGAATGCATGAGCCTTGCGTGATCAAGATTAGAAAGTCAGAGGTTAATGTTAGTTTCTCTGTCTCATTAAATGTCCGTTCGCTCTCATTATGGTTTGAATCCCCTCATTTTGCCTCTTCCATTTGACCGTCTTGTGCTCATTCAATGTACACAGCCCCCCGCCCACCAAAGGGCTATCCCAAAGTTAGAGTCCATGGATGCTCCGCTCTGCTCCCCACAGCTGACCTGGATCTCTTGTCTCTGAGTTGAAACTCCTGCCCAAATCTGATTGGCCCAGCCCAGTTTATGGCCACTCCGCAAAGCCGGTGTCCACTAATGCAGCAAGGGATTCTGAACTGTGATGCGCTAGGGACCCCTTTCAGGAGCTATGAGGAGGTCAAGTTCCCAGAACTAGAATGTAATAACGTTTTTCATGACAATGATGGTGATGATCAACTGTCACACTTTTAAGATATGGGGGATATCTTCCACTCACTGTGTCCGGGCAGCCATGGGGATATTTTTGGAATCCTGAGAGCACTCTATTTGCAAACATGACAGCATCACAACGTGCATCACGGGTTTTAGCTGCTTGGGAAAAAGTCCCGGAGACACAGTAAAGCAGTTGTTAATGTACACAGTTGACTTTTAACTCCTTAGAACCAAAAGGTGGTGGGGTGGGGGTGAATCTGATATCTCCAGCATTCCTGGAGCGGGAGTCAAAAGTTGGCTCTCGGTACTCAGAGTGCTTATTTAAAAATGCTGCCTCACCAGGGCACCTGGGTGGCTTGGTTGGGCATCTGACTCTTGATTTGGGCTCAGGTCATGAGATCGAGCCCCCCGTTGGTCTCCGTACTCAGTGGGGAGTCTGAGAGCCTCTTCCTCAGTCCCCCCCCAAAATAAGTAGTTAAAAAGCTGCATCACCAGTGCTCCCATGGCACAAAGAATGTTTTAGGGGTAAAAGCACAGGAATTGGTGACTCCCGGCTAACAGACTGATTCTGAAGAGTCAGACTTCATATGTGAGGATGTCTTAAGACCATCTTAACCGATCTCTTTTGTGATCCTCTATGTATATCCACACGTATGTCCTGTGACAATCTGTGTCTAATCAGGATGAAAAGAACTATCTTAGCATAGAAGAATTTCAGTGATAAAACATTGTGTTGGATTTTAATTGGCAACTTAAAAAAACCATTTGTTACGTGAAATAATGGTGCATCTTACAATTGATAATGTCTTGCATTCAGTGAAATACGGTAACATCAACAGTAGGGGCTGCAGAACTTCAACCAGCAGAAGCTTAGAGGAGGTAGGGATCTGGTTTTGGGAGGAGAAATCTTGGGGACTTGTCTTGTGTCAGGGTTTGCACAGCAAGCATATCTCCATATAAATTGTACATGACCAGTCCATAAATAAAGCAGTGTTCTTGAGGAATCCCCATATTTGTGTTTTATATAAGCGTGCCAAAATACCAGTCATCTAGGTCTGCGGTGAACACCAGGAGTGACGGGGAGTGCCATGACATGAAGGGAGGGGGCAGAAGCTGGCCCGTGTAGCTCCAGCCCAGGGAACCAGGAAGGACCTTCATTTGGGGAGGAAGCCAGGGATTTGATCACATAGGACTCTTTGGACCGGAACAAGGAATTTGAATTTTTATTCTGTGTGCAGTGGGACGCCAGTGGCTGAGTTTGAGCAGAGGGGCTGTTGACATTTGTTAAAGGTCATTTTGGTTATTAGGAAAACAATGTCCTATAGGTAGTACGGAAAGAAAGCAGAGAGCAGAGGTTGGTGAAGGTTTGAGACCAAAGACGGGGAGGGTTGGAGCAAAGATGGAGAAAATCTAATTAAATCCTAATAAGTATATCACACTATGCACAGAGTATGGCAAATGGCCCCAGCATTCCTTACCATTCACCCAGCAGGGAGACCCAACGGTCACTCAATACATGATTGTTTCTCTGCAACATAAGGGCCCTCGCTCCCCAGGTGTTTCTGTCTTTCTTGTCCAAGAAATCCCGTGGTGACAGAGGCTCACATTTCACAGCATCAACTCCAGCACGGTGGCCTGGTGTTTGGGTTCATGGATTTTCCTGCTGGCTCCCGCCTCTGGCAGCCCAGCACCCTTGGACAACATGGTTCACACAGTGACTCCCTTCCCCGACCTGCCCCTTGAGAAAATCACCATTCCACTGCTTGGAAAAAAAGTTGGGTCACTTAAACAATTATTTCTTTTCTTGCCCAGCTCATGAACAATGACATTCAATAAATCAGTCCTATCTAAGAATACATTCAGAGCAAAGGAACCATCTGGGTTTCCGAAAGGTCATTAGAAAGTGTACATGAAAAAATTTTTTCCTAATCCCCTCCTGTTTGAATCTGGCTGGTTTCCACTGGGCACTGAAGTTCCTCTTTTGTGTGGTGTGCTTCTGCAAACTTAAGAAATGTGCTAAATTCCACATGTGTCCAAAATCGCCTGGTTTCAGTGTATGTCCATGATGGGTTTGGTTAAGGACCAAATTCTTTGTTTTTCCTTTTTTATCCCTTTGTATTAATTACATTCAAAACAAGAATGTTAGCATTTCCTTGATATTTACCATGCATCTACGAATGCACAACAATAAAAATAAAAATAAAAATCGCTGAATTTTCCTGTATATATTAAATGAGAGCAAATGATTTATAGATAGGATCATTAAAATTCTCGATCATACTAGATTACTATCCATTGCAGTTACTGCAATGTGCGTGTAATTTTTCTTTCATGTTTGCATCTTTACATAGATAAGTTTCTCACAGAGTCTACTGAGGATACAAGACAGTTTGGGATCCACAGAAGCACTGATTATAGATTTGGTTGTTTGGAAAAACTGTGGTCTGCAAGTTTATTTTTGCTTTTTCTTAGACCTAGCATGGCTGAGCAAAATTGCTGGCTTTAAGAGACCAGGATAATGAGAATGGGGACCATGTGATGTGACCCAGCAACCAACTGCCCATGTCTGGGCCGCAGAAATGACAGTTAACTGGCCTTGAGTAGAAGTTGCGTGACTATGCTGTTCACCGTTGATATTGTTAAGAGCCTAATTTTATGCCTGTACTGTGCTAAGTGCTTCACATAAACTAGCTTAGCTCTTCTTACCTCCATAGTGACTCTGAGGCAAGTTTCAAATTGCCATTTAACAGATGAGAAAACTGAGACACAAAGAGGAAGTAGGCAACTTGTCCAAGGTCACACAAATAGTAGTGGATGGACTTGAACTCTAATTCACGTCTGACCCCAAACTCAAGCTCTATAATTACTGTGCTGTAATATCTTTCTTGACCGAGAGAAGCGCAAACTACCATCATATGTGGCTTGTAGGTTAATCTGGAAAATAAGGATATAGGGACAGATACAAAAGGTTATGGTCGAGTATATACTTCCTACTGATCACCAAGAAAATATTGACTGCGTATAAGATCTGTAAGATTTTTGACAAATGCTTTCAGTTCAGTTGGATTCATGGCGGATTTGTATACAGAGCGTAAGTGATTGTTCTCATCAGGTGATAAAGGGACAGGCATGAGCACAGCATGAGGGTAGGACAGCAAAGGAAGCAGCCTGGCCGCAGCAAGGTTCTCCTCTGACAGATGGTGCGGACTAAGGTTGAAAGAGGAGAATGGACCTGGAACATGAAGATCCTCAGCCAGTGGGGGAGGGGGGATCATGGATCTGACGGGTGAGGGCCTGCCACAGAAAGGGTCATTGAGGATTTGAACATGGGCGTGGCAGGAGGAAGGTGGGATTGCCCTGGCCATGGCAAACTCGGAAGACCTGGGAACCTGGAGTTGTGGAAACTGGCTCAGAGCTTGTTAGCCATCACCCAGGGGAGACGGGTGTGGCTTCGACGCAAGTGGTAGCCGTTGTTGAAATGTAAAGGGTGGATGGAAGCACAAAGTCTTTATTAAAACCAATAGGCCTTGATGTTTGGGTGAAGGAAATGAATTGGAGAGTTTAAACCTGGATGGGTTAGAGAAATGAGATGAGGAATTCCAAAGGAGATGTTGGTTTTGGACAGAAGATGATACGGTTGATTTTCAGATGTTTTTGACTCTGAACAGTTGATGAGCTATCTGGGTGAAGGTTTCCCAGGACCATTGGTAAGTGGGACTGGAGATGGGGTGAGAGGTTGGGCTAATGGTGCAGATGTGGGGATCCCTGTTGCAGTGAAAGCCACGATGAAGGCTGAGGATGGAGACAGAAGAAAAGAACAAAGGGGCCAAAGAGCTTGAGTTAGAGAAACCTCAGCTAAAGAGGACCCAGTACAGGAGAAGAGGGACGCACATCTCTCATTTCTGGGGAGAGTAATAGTGCCATTTCAGAAGGAAAGACTTAGGTTGATACTTTCCAGCTTTTTCATCCCAGATGTGATCACTGGGAGGTTGCATCTCCTGCTGGTGGCTTTTGTCCACCCCTTCAGATACACTGTCCACCCTATGACCTCCTGCTCTGTGCCAGGGGGCTGGCCTATGTGGCCCATATCTTCGGGGCTCCCACCTCCTCTGGCTCCCTGTTGGGTATAACCAGTGGGAGACCCCAGGGGGAGATGGGAGGGATGGAGGAAAGAGGTTTATTCCTCTGGCTCCCTTCTTGCAAGGCTGCCTCAGCCTGATGCTCTCCTGCCACTGAAGGTCACTGCTCCACCCAGGGGCCCACTTAGCACACACTCTCCCCCTGCACTCAGTTTCTCGCCCTCTTTTCATCCCTTTGGGAATTGTGGTGCTGTATTTGTCTCCTGGGGCTGCCGTGACAAATTACCACAACCTGGGTGGGTTAACACCATAGAAATGTATTCTCCTACAGTTCAGGGAGCTAGAAGTCTGAAATCAAGGCGGCGTCAAGATTGGCTCCTTCTGCAGCTTAAGGAGAAAATAGCCCACGCTCTTCTGATAGCTTCTGGCGGTTGCCAACAATCCCCGGTATTCCTTGGTTTGCGAACACATCACTCCAATCTCTGTCTCCACCTTTAAATGGCCACCTTCTTTTTCTCTGTATCCTTTTCTGCTTTTCTGTCTCTTATATTGGATTGAGGACCCACCCCAATCCAGTATGATCTCTCCATCCTTACCTTCCTTACATCTGTAATAGACTTTATTCCCAAGTAAGATCACGTTCTGAGGTTCCTGGGTGGAGGGCAGTGTTCAATCCTCTGCAGGTGGCAACAGCTCCTACGTGGTCATCCCTGAGTTCCTGCACTTACCTTTGTAGTTTCCCTACACCCTGCCCACATATTTGTACCTTATTCTCTTTGTAAACAGCCCCTCCTTGGATTATCCTAATTTTAATGCACCTTCTGTTTCCACTTGGGACTCTGCGTGATGATCATCCCTTTGGTAAATTTCTTACCTTTTGTGCAAACCTATACATATTAGAACTAACTTATCATCGCTCCCTTTTTGGGCTCAGCTTCCAGGAAAGTTAGCCCTAAACATAATGTTCAACTGTAGAAGCTCTCTTTAGCCTAAATTTCTGCTATATTTATCTTTCCCCTTTAATGACTGTTATTTTGTTCTCATTTTAATATGTCTTTATAAATTACTTTTAAAGATATGAAATAGTATACTTAGAAAATGCTGGTTCTCCAAGTCTCCCTTTCTCTGGCCAAGTCACTTACAACTTCAAGCTCATCCTTAGAGGAATCCATTTGCGCATCGATTTCTCACATTTCGGTGGATGTACATTTGGCTCGTCTAAAGCATTATGTTTTGAATTCACACTGGTTGATCCTGACTGAGAGGAATGTTTAAGTTGTTTTTCCTGTGTGCGTGCTTCTGAGTTTGTGTATAATTGTGATCACCCATCTTCAACAAGATGAACGTGTCACGTCATAGTTAATCCAGCCTATGCCTCAGGCCGAGTGACAGTCACTCTCACCCTGCTGGGCCATCTCCTGGTTTTGTGTTTGAGTTTGAGGATGCCATCATGTGGCCCTTTGGAAAATGAAGAGGAATATTACATCCAAATCATTGCTTTCAACTCTTAATAGTTTGAATGTGACCCAGAGATCTCTGCTCTTGTACTTCACCTTCCACCCCACAAGGGAGCTTTCAAATAATATCAAGATATCTGGCATTTTTCATAGAGTTGTAGAGCTGGGAAGAAGCTGGAAAGAGGCCATGTAACCCAACTCGTGTGAGTCCCTCATTTTGCAATGAGTAAACAAAGGTCCAGAGAGGTGAATTCACCACCCAGTGCCCCATGATGCACTTGAATTGTAGCAGGGATGATGTTCCCAGCGCAGCACCCTTTCCACTAGGATTTGTTACGTGTGATCTTGGCAGGGTCCGAGCGACACACACAGCAGGTACTGTGGAAGTTCAGGGGGAGAGGAAGTCACTTCTTGCTTGGTGCAGAGAGCCAGGGATGGTGTCAAAGAAGAAGAGGAAATTGAGATAAACCTCGATGTTAACCTCTACCCACATTAACTTCTGGTTCCCATGGGGAGGGCAGGAGGATGTCAAAGACTCAATTTAATATGCCCATCAACTGAATCAGGTGCTGGCTCTACCCAAACAGGTGAAAATAGTAGTGGTCAACGAGAATTTTTGATTAATCAAGAAAATTGCACTTTGACTAAGAAAGAAAAAGGTAGACATTCTAGGATCAGATACTAATAATAGCCATTACTGAGGAAAATACTTTTGAATGGAATAAGTCTGGACTAAAATGTCAAGGAAGCATATTTTTAGTTAGAATTTAATTTTTTAATGTCTTGTGGTTATTCCAGAAATGAGTAAAATCGATAACACGATAACATAGGGATTGTTGAGACTGATTATACTGAGATTCCGTGATCTTTGCTTTCCTCCCCCCTTCCCAAATTTGAGAGTCTGTTCATTCAATCAGTGAATCAGCTTTGTAATATTTATTGGCATTTCCCTTCTGCCACATCCTGGGGAAATTACAAAGATGAACAAACAAGCCTCTTGCCTCGTAGGAGCTCACGCTTGCGGGGGGAAGGACAAACATTTGAACAAGTGAGAGCTGAAGGAGATAGAGAATGTTTTACAGAGGGATCTTGTGAGCTGGACATTTGATGTAGCCGGATCCCAGTGGGGAATGATAAAGACAAGGTAAGGCGAGGCCACTCGCGCTTCACAAAGGATTGGACTGGAGTCCTAGGCACTGGGAGCCAAGGAACGTTCTTACACGGGGTCATAAAATAGATATGCTTTAAAATATTTGCACTCAATGGGATGTGGGAAAGATTGGAGGCAGGAAGAAGAATTAAGAAGCTATAGAAAAAAAAGTAGTAGTATTGAGAGGTTTTTAGGTCTGAACTAAGGTAGTTGGCAGCAGAGATGGAGAGGAGAGGTGGATTCCAGAAACATTTTCGAGTATCCGTCCTGGGATGAGGGAAGGTTATATAACGGCGTGATTAGGAACCCAGACTTGTGCGTCAGGCGGATCTTGGTACCGATTCCAGCCCCATCACTTGTGTGACCAGAGCAAGTTGGCTCACCTGTCCGGACATCTGTGCGGGAGGATAACGCCTCTCTGTGGTGCTGTGTGGTGCGGAGCGCTCGGAAGACCGTGGGGCACCCAGTAAACGTTATCTGCGCTTACTGGGGCGGGTCTGACACCTAGAAATCCTGCCCTCCGACTGGCCGGAGTGTCCCAAATTCCTCCTGCTCTGCAGCTGACATTCGATGGCACGTGAAGGGGTGCTTGATCCCCACAGGGGTAGTTCTCAGTACTCCACGGCCGCCCGTGTACCCACAGCACCGCAGACCGGGTGGTCCTCTCGGACCTCAGGCACGAACCCATCCCCGCAGAGAACAGGTCAGAACACTTGTCTGGCTGGCAACGAGCCAGGAGCCTGTCTTCACAAGCAAGAGGGGGCTTTTCCTTTACTTATATCTGCAGATCGCTGTTGGTCGGTCTCTGTTCCTTTTTAAGAGGATTTATTGCTCATCGGTGACATAGAATGCAATGCGTCCTCTGACAGGAGAGACGGCACAAGACTGGAAGGGAGTCGGCGGTCCACCTCCTTGCCCGTGAGTTATGACTGCCGGATTTGAGCAGCCTCGCAGCAGAAGAGCCGCCGGCCGCAAAGCACGGGTCCTTGCAGTCCCCTCTGGCCTGCCTCTCACTTCTGAAATGGAATTTATGGCCTTGTATCTGATGTGCCTTTTTTTCCATTTTTTCTTCTTTTCCTTTTTTTCCTTTTTATTTATTTATTTATTTACTTATTTTGGTAAGGAAATTGGAGCCACAAAGCCAAGTCCTGTAAGCTTGAGAATTCCAAGGACGCAGAGTTGGGCTCAAGTTCACCAGAGGAGTGTTTAACGCTGCCCTCTGGCTCACCTTTGTTTAGATAAATAATTGAAAGTGTGCCATTTACAAAGCTTGGGCCTCAGAGGCACATAAAGGAATCTGGCTGAAGGCTCCGTAATTGAAAGCAGGAGATAACCAACTACACAGCCTATTCCTCCCTTGGGATATTAATGGGGTTGAGGGGAGATTTATTGTCTTTGGAATTCATGTTCTTAAGTTGCCCATTTCAGAGGATGAAAACATATGACTCTTTTCTTACCAAAAAAAAAAAAAAAATGCAAAACATGCCCCATGTCCCACCTGGGGATTGTTTCGATTTTCACTGAGGCTGCAATCACTCAGCCGACATTTGATGAGCATGGGCGTGGGCGTTGGGCAAGCCTGGGCTTGGTGTTACGGACAGCAGGACAGGAGCCTGGGGGTTTGCCCTGAGCAGCTCCCAGCTAGATGGGAAAAAGGGACACACTCAAATTTCAAGGCATGACAGCCCTCGTTCTCAGTACTCACTGGTTCTTAAAATGCTGATTCCCTGGTGCCCACCCCAGAAGTTCTGATTTAACTACTCAGGACTTTGTTCTGGGCATAAGTATTTTCATCATTTAAAGAGAAACCTAAAGTAGATTCTAGCATGCCGCCAGGATTGAGACCCACCATTGTTTGGGCTTTTTTTCTATATCCCCTGGGATGAGCACAGATAGTACGTGGATGTTCACAGGAATTGGAAACCCCTCCTGGTGGGTAGGAGTTCAGAGGCAGACTTCCAGAGGAGGAGGCAGTTGAGCTGAACCTCAAAGGGTAGGTGAGGTGTGTTTGGGGTCAGGCGGGGGAAGACTAGTCACACTTCAAGTAGAGACTTCTGGAAGGGTTTCCTCCACACCTCAGCGGGTTTTCTAGGATTCAGCTCAACCTGGCACGCATTCAGTTTTGCTAACTGCCCACACTTTGGGCCTGGGTCTCAGGAAGAATAAATGGGCTTTACTCACGCTTCTGTCCTCATTTAGTGACCACGGTCCAGGGCTACCCTCTAGAGCCAGGAGGTGGAAGGAGAGGTGTTGTCCCCAGGGAGGAGGGGGCGGCCCCCCCAGGCTGTCCCCGCATCACCATCAGGCCGCCGCTCCCACTGAGCAGCCCTGGCACCCCTGGGCTCAGGACGCGACTCTGCTCTGGCTGGCGTGGGTATTTCCACATCTGCATTGTTTTGCTTCCAGATCTTTTTAATGAGCGACTGTTCTGAGACAGACACTGCTTTGTAGTTTGGGGACTGAAATCCTGGCTCTAACCGTTCTTCAAGGTATGACCTTGGCCAGGATTCTTAAGCTGTCTGGCCACTCAGTTTGTTCACCTGTGAGATGGGAGTAATCACAGACTGTCTTGTCATTCCTTGTGAGGATTCGATGGGACTCCTTAGGAAGCAGCAGCTTCTTACCTTGTGACTCACTCTAGGAGACCCTTCCCTATGTTTTATGGATTTCCACTGCCCCAGGCAAGGAGCCCCCGACAGTGGTGAGAATATGGTCTGTGGAAGAGTGAGAGCAGGTCCTGAGTATGTGACCTGCCCTTGGCTCATTGGCTTCTGCTAGAGGGCGGGATGACACAAAGCCATGCCCAAGGAGGGAGCCCTGCTGTGCCCTCTCCACTGCCCCTGTCCCTCCAAGGTAAGGCCCCCTTGCCCGACTTCCAGGTTTAATCAGATGGCAGGGTCCAAGCAGAGCAGCCTCATTAGAAAGGGGGATGGGGACTTGGAAGGGTATGTTGGCGGTTTGTCGGATGAAGCTGCTGTTCTCTCTGGGCCTGCACCTGCTGGGAGGCTCCTAGAAAGACATTCAGGAGACTGGTTTCTTTCAGCAAAAGGAAGCCAACAAACCAAAGGGAAATCACATATGTGGGACCTGCCTGATGATCATCTGAGGGTCCCCGCAGCTATCAGCGCTGCCACAGTGGAAATACAGAAAGAGTGGGGAGGGGCACTGCTGTGGTTGTCCCCCAGGGGGAGCCACACAGGGAGAAATGGGCACGAGGTGGTCTCCTGGAATCTGTGAGGAAGCCCTGTGCTCTGGGTCCAGCCCGTCAGCACCATTGTGGGCGAGGGCTGCGCTCAGGCCGGCACTGACCAGGGCATCCTTGGGCTGGAGGGTGGTCTCAGTGGCCCCCAGCATCGTTTTGCCCCCACTTTCCTGGGAGTTCTCTCTTGACTCAGGGAGCCCTCCTGGAGGGCCACCTCCTACCTTTTAGAACTGAGCTTTCTAGAAGTGGACCCTCATTCCATAAGATGCATCCGAGATAGCCTTCCTCACAGGCATCCAAAGCCCCCAGAGCGCCAATCCCTGGAAGATATTGGCCCAAACTGGAAATACCTAGAGCAGCTGTGGCTGTGTGGGAAGGTCCTTCCCATTGACCCCTGCTCCCTAACCATTGCCCCATCTTGCCACCACATATAAACACCCTTCAGTTCCTGCAGACATCTGCAGATCTCTGCAGTGTTGAAATGGTACCTCTGGTTCAGTGGGCCACTGTTGAGCATAAGAAGACCATTGCTTCCCTAGTGTCATTTATTAGACTTCAGAAAGCAAACCCTAGTCCATCCCTTGCCCCAAGGCATCACCCCTCACCCCCTATGGTATCTGGGATTCTTCACTTTGTCATAGTGTCTAAAAGTCCATCAAAGACTTACTCCTCCGAGTCGAGCACCATCCTTCCCCCCCCCCCTTTTTTTTTTTTTTTTTTACAGTTGATGCCCTAAGATAGTGGTGTCTCCTAGTGTCCATAACAGTGCTTGGGATGTATGAGTAAACAACACTGAGGCCACTAGGACAAGTTTTCAAGGTTACAGTTATTGCTTAATCACATGGCACTATTTGCTCATTATCGCAAATGCTATGCTTGGGGGAGAGAAGAAAACTGCTCTCTCCAACTTCTGAGAGCCACTTGGCCTGAGGTTCCATCAGGAGACCAGATTAGAAAGCATTTCAAAGATCTGGAGTAGGGGCATCAGTTAATAATATAACAGCAAGGAGTGGTCACGTGCATGAAACAGCAATGCGTCTGTTTGTTAGCCTTATCACTTCTTCCTAATGGAACCCACAGAAGGCTGTCTTTTGGCTGGGAGTAAGGAACCAGACCCCAGGGAAAGCCATTCAGAAGACAGCACTGGGGCGCTGCCAGGGACTGAAGCACTTATGTGGCCAGAGACACTAGAACTTCCCTTGTTTTTTAAAGCAAGCTCACAGTTAAGAAACACGTTTCCTCCTCGGCTTGCTTTGCTCAGCCTGGTACCACTGGTTTCTTGTTTAAACTCAAGCTACGACTCTTTCTCAAGGTTACCGGTAAATAATTTACTAACTGCCAAAAGCACTTGGACATTCGTCCGTTATTGACAGAATCCAACTCTCAGTGTGATAAGGGCTGTGTCTACAGGTGAATAAAAATATTTGAACCATCCATTAGTGGTTTCTGCACATGAAACAAATATTTGTGCTTTTGATAAAATGCACAATAGTCATGGAAACTGTACTTACGATTAACCCCCAAATCCAAAGCCTTTTGTACTATTACTTCCCAAAACTAGATCATCCATATGTTACCAGGATAACTGGAAAAGATCAAGATCTTGGTTGCCAAGAACAGAAGTGCCACTTGAATCTCAAGAATAAAGGGAGCTGTGGTTAGGATGGTTGGTGTGAAGTTGGGGTGGAGGGGGAGGCTGCAGTGTCAGAAAACTGAGCCGCCCTGGGGGTGGCTCCACCCTCATGTCCCTCATGAAGTCTCTGCTGCTCTCAGGAGTCTGACCATTACTCAGATTCCCCCCTCCCCAACTCAGGGTTTCAGCCCACTGGTCTCTCCAGACCTTTCTCAACTGCAGGAGACTCGGCTGTACCACTATGGCTAGCTAGCCTACCCACGGGGCATCTGTTAGTGTAGAGCCCTGGACAGGGGCGTGAGATTGGTCTGGCTCACTGTTTTCTCCTGGGAGAGATGGCTAGATTGGACACTCGATCCAGATGTCCCTTCCCAGGCTTCACAACCTAGAGGGACAGGAGCGTTGCCTCTTAGTACAAAGTAGGACCGTCCGGGCTACCCAGTTAGAAGCAACAATGGGCTGGGCAGTTTTCCCTAGGAAGGGACCATGGGTGGGCAGGCACAGAGACTGACCTCTCTGGGTAATTTGAGGTTCTAGTTAATAAGGCACTGTTATCCCTTACCATGTAACATAAAACCAAACAGTGCTATGTCCATCAGGCCAAGATAAACAGCACCTCGTCATGCTCTTCTGAATGTCCTGTCTCTGCCCTGAGTGGCCTTCCATTCTCTGCACTGTCTAGATAGATCTTATCCCTCCCATAAAATCCACATCTAATCCACAGAGAATTCTCAGACCGCACCGGTCTGGGCCTGCCCTGTTCTGTGGTCATTTTTGATGGACTGAGTATTTTTTGATATCTTGAGTATTAGATTATTTTTGAAGGTCAAGTTGTAGTTGAACTGTTTTGTTCTGAATCCTCAGTGATTATTCCAGGTCTTTTTATTTTAGGATTCTTCCCATTTCCCAAGGCATCTATTGGTGACTTGCTCAGGGTCAGCATTCGATTATTATTCATTGATTCAGTGTAAGTTAATGTGCTGTTTATCTTCAAGCCTTCCAGTGTTTCGTAGCAGTTCATCATAACTGTTACGAACATTCATTTACCATACACTGTAACCCTTGCGCTGAAGGAAGAGGACAGAGTAACAGTAACCATGACTGTTCCTCCTGCTATCATTATTACTGTCTCTTTATTGGATATTTCTTACGTAACAGGAACTATACCAAGTGCTTTGTCCATCTCATTGAAACCCTAACAAAGTACGTATCCATACTGCATTTCTCAGAAGAAGAAACTGTGAAATGTAAATTTATACATAACTTACATCAATTCGTCCAACCAGTAAGTGGGGGAATTGGGTTTCAAACTCAGGTTTGCCTGACTTTAAAACAGATGTCCATAAAGTGATACCAGGCAAGGTCTCCACATTTTTGTGTTTAACCGTTCTGATTTGTTCGGGACTCCTAAACACAGAGGCTTATGTCGCCACTCAGCAAAGATCCAAAATTAGCATTCGACACCCCTTCTTACCCTGGACAGGGTGGCCGAGTTGGCAAGCCTCTGGACTGTTGTTCCAGCTGCACCATTGAACAGTCTGGGACGGCCTAGACTAGCTGGGCCTCCCAGTTCTTCATCTCAGACAGGGAGCACATACTACTTACTCTAGATAAAGCTGAATATTTTTAGTCCCAGGAGGCAGAAGATGGTAAAGGCAATTTGTCATTATTCCATACAGGAAACAGTACTAGAGTTACACACTCCGTAATCTCTATCCACTACCCCTGCCAGCCCCTAATTCCTTCTGCACCTTGTAATACAGAAAAGGAGGAAGGAAGGAAGGAAGAGCCCATAGGAGGCCAGAAAAGATAAACCAAAAGGGAAAAAAAAAAAAAAAAAAGGCTATTACTCTTATCATGTAAAAATAGCATCTTGGATACATTCTTCCTAAGGAAGGAATTCTAGCCAAGTTCAGTTCAGTCAGGATGTGCCAAGCATCTGTGATCTCTCCAACATTAGGCTAGGTCCTCAGGATAACCAAGACCTGATCCCTGTCCTGGAGTTCATGGTCCATTAGCAGAACCTGACTGCAGCATGCACAGTGGTAGAGATTCACATATCTTCCCGTAGCCCGTAAGATTCTCTGCAGCACTACGTTTTTTATAGAGCCCCAAATTATACTTTGTCGTCAGGGATCAGACTTACCACTCTAAGAAACTCTCAAAATTTGCAAAAAGGAAAAAATACCATGATAAATGACAAACCGCACTGTCGACTCAATATAGAGGTGTGGTCAGCCTCTCCCTTCTGATTGATACTTCGGGTATCAAGGAGCCCAGGTGGTTTTAAAAGTGGGTATACCTTGAGTCAACAACATCCGTTCTTGGATGGGAACCCTTAGGAACTCTTATTGAGTTGATCCGTGTATTGACTGACACGGGATGACCTCCTGAGAACCACCACTTGAGCGAATTTATCTCAAGGTCATTAGCACACATGGACTGCAGGTCCCGGGGAGTCAGAACTACCCTAAAGAACCTATGGCATGAGCCATGTCTGAGAGCCATCCAGAGGTCTCATTACTTTCCCATGTGTTTGTAAAACATTCTCAAGACATCTGCTCACTCATACCAATGTCTGGAATGGTCAGAAACTAATTTCTTACAGCAGTTCCTTCTAATTCATGCCTGTTCCCCCCACCCCCCACCCCGAGGACTGAGGATGTATGTTTTTTGACCTGGATTTCTTTTTTTCCAGTCAAAAAATACTCATAAATGGAATATTTCACACTATCATTAATAATTTTGCATGAAGTAGTAATTACTTGGAACCGGAGTTACTGTTTTGAAATTTTTAAAACCCATTTAAGTATAATTTACATCTTTTTTAAAAGAATTATTTTAGAGCGCACATGTATGAGAGGGGCAGAGGGAGGGAGAAAGAGCATCTCCAGCAGACTCCCCACTGAGTGTGAAGCCTAACATAGGGCTTGATCCCACGACCCTGAGATCCCGAGCTGAGCCGGGCACTTAACCGACTGAGCCACCCAGGCACCCCTAACTTACGTCCAGTAAAATGCACCAATTCTAAGTGTACGGTGAGTTTTGACAAAGTATACACCCATGTAACTACCACCACGGTGAAGATAACATTTTCATCACCTCAAAAGCCAGGATATGTGGAGGTTGGGGCAGATCTAAAATATCGCCCTAGTCCAAGACCCCTTCTGCCCAGAACGGGAAGCAGGGACCCAGAGCAGGACAGTGATTTGTTCAAGTTCACGTAGGCAGTTTGTTGGTTTCTTCGGTATCACTTCTCTCACTAGTCCTTTTTTCTCTCTGGCTTCCCTCCTGGGCCCAGTTCTTGCAGGAGGACATCTCCCCAAATCATGTCCTTGGCCCACACCTTCCCGGGCTGTTTTTATCCGATGCTCCGCTTCACCCGTTCCTCTGAAGTCCCTGCTTCGCCCTGGAGTTGCCTGAGGCCTCGAATATCCTAAACACTATGTCCAAACCGAGGGTAATTAAAACCTCCTATCATCCCCAAGTTTATGCCATAAAAGTCTTTTGTATTTAGCTCTTTTCCCACTTAACCTGCACTAGTTAATGGTGACCTCATCCTCCAGACAGCTCCGCTGAGAGAATTCTCTAGTCTTGGATGTCTCTGTTTTTCATGTTCTCTACATCCCATGTGTTAGGAAATCCTATAGATTCTGCCTCCAAAATTTCTTTAAAGTCCGTCCTCATTGTTCCGTTCCACTACCCCATTTACACTGTCTTAATTTCTTGCCTAAAATATTTCGGTGGCCCTTCCTCTGGGCCTGTACTGTGACTCTCTGACTCAGATTCCATGAGTTTCAGGCTTGGGCTTATCCTGAAAGTGGTCTCCATCCTCAATCAAGGGCAGGGAATTTTTTCCCCAGAGGGAAACTGAGATTGCAAGACAGAGAAACTGGATTTGGGGCCAAGCTAGAGAGATGAGGCTGGTGTATAGTGAGGGTGAGTGCCCCTTTGTCTGGACCCAGATATATTTTTCTGGGGCAGGAGCAACTCCTGTGGGCCACACATTTCTGTAGCCTCTGACATTGAATTACGACTCTTTCCATCTGTACTGAGAAAACACAGTGTACTTCTGTCACGATGTTGTTAATGCCCCATCTTGTGTTCTTGGGAGTTGTGAATATGTACTTCTCGCACACTGTGTTCAAGGGCCACATGCACATCTTACTCATCACCATATCTCCTGTAACAGGTGGCCTCTCGAATCCTGCAGCTTGGATTCGTGTCCAGCTCAACTACTAATTTGAACAGTTAATTCTGTGCTTTAGTTTTCCCATCTGTAAAAAGTGTGGTTATGCGAATTTAATTAAGTAATCTACGGAGAATGCTTGGCTTGGCATAGAGGAAGCTCTCAATTAAGTGCTAGTTGAATTAAGTCAAATGTAATGCTTCCAGTTGTTAGCTAATCTGAAGTTGTTACCGCAATTCTGGATCATTATATAATTCGGTTTGTAAAGTAGAAGACTCCTGCTCTCATCTGTAACTGATTTAGAGGTAGAAATCCCACTTTCAGTAATGTATGAAATTAGACCTGAATTAATGTCCCTTGTATTTCATTTTCCATAAGAGTTTGATGCATGTGAGGAATATGTCACATGAGTAATTAATGTAACAAAGAAGATCTCAGATCGGGTCCCCTCCATCTTTGAAAGTCATTACAACTAAAGCCCTCTACTTTAAGACTTCCTCATTTGATTCCCAGGTGACTGACCCGTGGGCAAAAATCTGAATTGGGAAATTATAGTTAGATGTTTCCTGCGCTGAGAGCTCCCTGGAGATGCCTCATTTACAAGGTGAAATGCAGGGAAGGCGGCCGAGTGCCAATGAAAGTCTGCCCACTGTGCAGAAAGGAGGATCGTAGCCCTGTCAAAGCAGAGAGCTCTCTAGCTTTGGTTAATTTGCGAGGAAGGCTCCAGACATTTACATTTCAAGGGTCAGTATTTCACAAGGCTCAAGGCTCCATGCATAGTTGTTCCTGGAGCAGAATAAAAGGCTGGGTCTTCTCCAGGCCCCCTTATGTCTTACTAAGCTCTCATTCCAGTAGCCTTGCTCCCATAGATCCATTTCCTTCAGTTATTTTAGCTTTTGGGGTGTATTAGGCTCCTAAAGCTGAAACCAAAAATAATAGCTTAAACAAGGTGGAAGTTTCTCTTACATAAAACCATCCCGAGTCCTTAATTCATATGGTGGCTGGACAGCATCATTGAGCTTCTTGTATGTTGAGCCACCCATCGCTAAGACCCAAGACAGCACACTACCGTGTTCATGCTCCTACTTATGGGAAGGTGAAAGGGAGAGATTATGTGCCCCCTTCCATGTAAGGGTGGCACCTGAGAGTTGCACACATGGCTACTCATATCCTGTTGCCTAGCTTATTCACAAGGCAGTACCTGGTGGGTGAGAGGCTGGGGAATGCTTCCTTTCTTTCTGGGTGGTTACGTACCCAGCTATAATTTGGGCTTTTGTTACAATAGAAAAGAAAGGGAAGTAGATAAGGAGAAACCGCTGGCTATCTCTGCCACAGTAATGACCTTTGGAAGCGCAGCTGTTGTGGGTCATCTGGGTCTCTTATTAGGGAGAAAAATAGAAGGCGATATTTAAAAACAGGCTTGTGGATTATTTGCCTTCAAGCTCTGGCCCCATCAAGGGTACTCTTCTATGCCAGTTTGTCAGTGAGAAGTTAATTTTCTTCCATTTTAAAATATAACACGTTCTCGCTACGGAAGTTAATACCCGATCATTGCAGGAAATTTGGAAGATACAGGGCAAGCAAAATGAATACAACACGGGTGCATGGGAGTTTGCAGTTTAGGAGTCTTAAGAGAGGTCAGAGTTGAAATCCTGAAGCTGAATGCACCCTTTGAAGGAGAGGGAGCAGGAAGAAATGCTAGCTGAGTTGCAGGGAAAGCCCTGAGTGGGAGGAGAAGGCAGAGAAGCAGGCAGGAACTTGAGGATGCTTTGGTAACCATGGATGACTTTTTGTATTGTTTGGTTTATCGTGAATAATTCAGTGCTTGAACATATTTTCTTGATGAATGCCATTTAGCAGATTATTAATAACCATTCAGGCAGGGTCACCTGGGTGACTTAGAGAAGCGTCTGCCTTCGGCTCAGGTCATGATAATGGGGTCCTGGGATTGAGCCCCCCATCGGGCTTCCTGCTCAGCGGGGAGCCCGCTCCCTCTCTCTGTACTCCTCCCCCCACCCCTCCCTCCCACTCGTACTTTCTGTCTCTCAAATAAATAAAATCTTAAAAAACAAAACCATTCAGGTGTTCCTAGGATGATGGTTAGAGGGTTGATAGAATAAAAACACAGCAGTGACTAGGGCTCTGGGCCCCACGGTGTCACTGCATAGGGTGAACTATGTTGCTGCAAGGAATAGTCTCCACTTTCCACGCCCTGTCCCACGGACAATGACCCACAAAGAGAGACACAATTCACAGTTCTTGGTGCTTCTGAAAATTAGCAGCTATGGGAATAAACGTCAGCAGAGATGCATTGGCTTAAACATGTCTCCTGAATGGGGGAAATGGTTCTATTAAAATCCTTTCTAAGGCAAACCTCTATTAAACCAGTTTTCTGATGAAAAAGGAAAAAAATGAACATCTTTCTAAATGATACACTCAATCCCAGAAGCAATCTCTTAATAAATGCTATATATTGGTTCCCAGTGACTTGGTCAAAAGCAGACTGGTTGAAACCTAGTTGGTCAAGTTTGTCCAAAATGTCAATCCTGAGGAGTCTCTGGGTGAAGTAAATCATGATGGATGCCTATATGCGCTATTCTCAAATGTGCTCACGAATGTTACTTCTTTACCAGTTTTCAAAACCAGCTTCCAAAACCATTGCCAAGCCTGGCATTAGAAATGTACCAAAACACCCTTGAAAAATCCCTAAAGATCCCTTTAGTTTCTTATTTCCTTTATTTTCTCTTATTAAGAAAATCAGTACCTGCTCATTGCAGGAAAATGAAAAAAAATAAAGAGCCAGGCTTACTGTGGTGATCATTTCACAGTGTCTACAAATATCAAATCAATATGTTGTGCACCTGAAACTGGTCTAAAGTTATAAGTCAATTTTATCTCAAAAAAAAAAGAAAAAATCCACAAGGAGCATCTTTCGTCTTACCCACATAGAGAGATCCGTGAATACCCAACCTAACCTTTCTTTTAATGAAAAGATATCTCACTACCTGTGTGTGTGTGTGTGTGTGTGTGTATACAGACACAATTTTATTGTTTCTTATACAAAGATAGTGCCAAACTACCTCTCTCAATTTATCATTTTTATGTTTTAGAAATGATCAGCTTCTCAAATGAATTAGGGAAAAGGCAGCCAGCAAGCAAGGTGACGAGGGTTGATGGGGCAGAAAACTCACTTGGGGGAGACAAGGAAGGGGAGCATCGGCATCGTGGCAAAGAGGCAGTGAGTCAGTCCCAGGTTCTCGTCTCCAAGGCCCGTGTGGACTCGGGGCGGCCCTCTACCGAGGTCCCTGACCGTGTGCGTCTGAGAACATGGCAAGGAGATGGGGAGACGCTGACCGAAACATGGCAGGTGGCTGCGCGTGTTCTCAGCCCTGCAGCCTGGGCTGTCGTCCGCACCCCCTGCGAGCTCCTGGGCCAGCTTTGAGCAAACAGCACGAGATCCGGTTGTGTGCACGCATTTCGCCGTTGAGAACAGAAATTACACTGAGCAGAGAGAGGGGAATGGAACGCGTTAGTAGCCTGAGAGGGTTTCACTTCTGCTAGCCGGTAAAACGATCCTTGCGCCGGAGTGACCGTGGAAACGGAACGGCCAAGACACCGGCTCTGGTACTGCACTCGGTCAGCCCGGACGGCGTCTGCCTGAAAGCCAGGGCGATGGGCAGTCGGACTGTGGCCCAGCTGCTCACTTCCTGATGCCCCCTCCTCTAAAACACTCCAGCGTCCCTGAAGGTGAGCGCTGGATGGGGGACACAACAGGAAAACCAGCCCATTTCCTTCTACGTTTTCTGTTTGAGGTAGGTACAGAGCACCATACTAAGCTCTGCATGCACATCTTCACTCCGTGACCCCTCACAGCAAGCCAGTGAGGTGGGTACTATTACTACCCCATTTTACAGATGAGGAAATCAAGCTAGGGGGACTTTAAGTCACTTGTCTAGGTCCCACAGCTGGAAAGCAGCAGAGCCTGGATTCAAACCTGGGAGGTACAACCCCCCCCAGGGCCAAGACCCTAATCACCAGCTCTTCTGTCTTCCTGGGGGGTGTGTGATGAACGTTTGTGGAAGGAATAGATTATCACCACTTGAAGCCTTGTAGGGATAAATGCTTTCTGGTTGTTATCTCAGCCCCATCTAAGAATAACCCTCACGTACCTTAAAAAAAGTTTTTCAGTAATTCAGAGAACTAAAACCCAGATGATACCATGCCCAGGGAGTTACTGGCTAGAAGTATGACTTCAACAGCGTTCTCTCCTCATTTGATCTTTTTGTGTATGTTTGGTAAAATACACATAACATAAAATTTACCATATTAACTATTTTTAGGTGTGTAAAACATTATGCACGTTGACATTGTGGTGCAACCGTCACCATCCATCTCCAGAACGTTCTCATTCTCCTGAACACTGTGTACCCATTTACCCACAACTCCCCATCCCCTCCCCACCCAGCCCCTGGCCACCACCTTTCTACTTTCTACCTATGAATTTGACCACTTGAGTTACCTCCTGTAAGTGGAGTCACACAAAATTTGTTCCTTTGTGTGATTTCACTTAGCGTAACATTTTCAAGTTCCATCCATATTGTAGCACATGTCAGAACATCCTTTAAAGGATGAATAATATTCCATTGTGTGTGTGAGTGTATCACATTTGTCTTCATTTATCTGTCAAGGGACATCTGGGGTGTTTGTACCTTTGGCTATTTTGAATGATGCTGCTGTGGACAAATACCTGTTTTGAGTTTGCTTTCACTTCTTTCCGGTATATACTCAGAATTGTGGGATCGTGTGGTTACTCTGTTTTTAATTTGTTGAGGAACTGCCATGCTGTTTTCCGCATTTGATCTTGACCATTAGTAATTGTGCATATGAAAGCACGTTACACGTAACATACTCCTTATGATTCCCTTCATATTGTCACTGAGATTTGAGGAACAAGCTTATATGAGATTTGAGATCTGAGGAACAAGCTTATATGCAGATGAATAAATAGGTTTGTTCCCCCCCCCCTTTTTTTTTTTTACCTTCACTGGTTGCTATAGTAACCGTGATCTTACTCGATTTGCCTGGGAGAAGCACTTTCTGGCTAAAGGGCTGGAACCAAGCATGCCTAGATGGGAGGTGAGTCATTTTACTGGGTTCTGTTCTCAGGGCATCTGGTATAAAAGGAATTCTAGTAGTTCATGTGAAGTCATGCAAAGCTCAATAAAAGTTTTGGCAAGAGAAGAAGGTTGAAAGAGAGGAAAGCTTCCTCACTCTGAGGAGTTTTACAAAGAAATTCAGGACCACTTTTAAATCCTCAGGCCTTCAGGGACACCTAGGTGTGTCAGGAGGTTAAGCAACTGACTCTTGGGGCACCTGGGTGGCTCAGTCATTAAGCGTCTGCCTTCAGCTCAGGTCATGATCCCAGGGTCCTGGGATCGAGCCCCAAATCGGGCTCCCTGCTCGGCGGGAAGCCTCCTTCTCCCTCTCCCACTCCCCCTGCTTGTGTTCCCTCTCTCGCTGTGTCTCTGTCTGTCAAATAAATAAATAAAATCTTTAAAAAAAAAAAAAAAAACAACTGACTCTTGATTTCAGTTGAGGTCATGATCTCAGGGTCATGAGATCAAGCCCTGAGTTGGGCTCTGCACTCAGTGCAGTCTGCTTGTCCCTCTCCCTCTGATCCTTCCCCTTCTCGTGCTCTCTCAAATAAATGAATAAAATCTTTAAAGATCAATCAATTCATCCATCCATCCATCCTCAGGCCTTTAATGTAGTCCCAAGGGTTTCGTGGGCTGTGTTGTTCCTGGCGGGAGTCTCTCGTGGACCCCCTCGTCTGGTATGCCACGGCAGGATTAGGTGGTGGAAAGAGACCGTGCATACTGGTCTCTGCATTTTCCCGGCCTTGTATCTCTCCAATTAGGACGGACTACCTGGGGATGTGGGGAAGCTGCCATCAGCTGGCCTTCAGAAGCCATCATGGGGAGGCTTTCATTGTTTTGGAATGAGATATTCCATTGAAGGGGTTCTTTAAAAATGTTTGGAAATTCTGTGTGCCTGGGCAGGATTATCTGCTCGTAGGCATGTCCCCCAGGGGCCTCCTGCTTGACGTGACAGTCTTGAGCTTCTCGGGTACACGTTTCCCCAAAGACTGTACCTTCTGCCTCTTGCAGTGGTAGATGAAGGGTAGCCGACACAGGGTTCCTGGGGGCGGGGCAGGAAGTCCAGCTTCTCACCAGACTTTCAGATTGTCTTGCTCTCTCCTGGCCTCCCCCTTCCTCAGTACCTGGTGTGTGTGATTCCTAAGCCTGGCTGACGTGCTGCAGGCTGTTGGCTTCTCCATAACCCCCTCTGGAGGCTCGTAGGTTCGAAGTTACTCCACTCTGCAAAATCACTTCTCAGGGAACTGGGTGGCTCAGTCAGTTAAGCATCTGCTTTCGGCTCAGGTCATGATCCCAGGGTTCTGGGATCAAGTCCTGCATTGGGCTCCTTGCTCAGCAGGGAGTCTGCTGCTCCCTCTGCCCCTCCCCCTGCTTCTGCGAGCACGCTCGCTCACTTGCTCTCTCTGTCTTATTCTGACAAATAAAATCTTTAAAAAAAATCACTTCTCATTCTCCCATCTACTGGCCACATTGCTATTAGACTTCATATTAGAATTATATTCCTAATCATGGATTTTGACCTTGCATTTTTATTTCTTATTCCCATTATTTGGGGTTACCTTGTGAAAGAAGAGGCCAAAAATATTACTTTTCCATCATCTTAAAATCAAAACTTTTCTCCCTCCCTCCTTTCTCCCCTCCCCTTCTCTTTTGTTTTTTGGAAGAACGTATCAGCCATTGAATAAGAAGTGGAAGGAAGAGATAAGTCATAAGATGAAGGCATCTGGGAAGAGTGGCTTTTGCTATTTTCTTGCTGTGTTCATAAAGCTGTAGCTACAACACTATTCTGACCCTAAGCCAGGCCCTGTGCTAGGTAACTTTATTATCTGTAATCCTTGTGATAATTCTGCAAAGCAAATATTATGATTCATGTTTCATCCACGAGGAATCTGAAACTCAGGGAGTTTAAGAGATGAGCCCAAGGTCACATCGCAAGCTCTTTAAGTGACAGAGCTGGAATTGTAAACCAGATTGCTTGACCCCAAAGCCATTGCTCCATCCACCATATGGAGCTTGGCACAAAGAACCCTAAAATACTCTAAAAAGTGCAGTTCTTTCTCTCATTTAAAAAAAAATTCTGATCCATCTGGTGCATATCTAGACAGCTATGCAAAGGAAACCCCAAATCTTAGGAAAATTTACTATTGTGGAGCAACTGTTGAAATATTTCTTGCCTTATAACTCACTTGACCTTTCAAGATCCCTCCTTGTCCTCTAATTCTATAGACAGTTAAAAAAAAAAATCTTTTCTAGAATATGCTAACTAACAGCAGACAGTCAGATGATGGCATTTCTACCATCTTCATTTTCCCGATTCCGTTTTTCCTTCCAAAAGCTCTCCTACACACTCGGTTGCTGGGATAGATCTCTGGCTCCACTGTTTTTATTTATGATTTTGTACGTGTGTTAACGCTCCGGGGCACCCAGGGGAAGCCTCCACAGACTTTCCTGATTAGCAGATGTTGCCCTTTCTATGTAACCACCACCCCTGATCACCACTTCCCCTCGCCAAGAAACGAGAAAAGCATTTGCATTTGGAAAACCAAGCTATGACACATGAAGTGGATTAAGAAGGACCATCTCCCCAGAATCCACATGAGCTTTTCCCATCTTCGTTTGTTTTTCTTAAAGATAAAAACCACACAGCCGTGTTTGTAGTTCGGTCTAACAAGTGCCTTGCTTGCATAACGAGGAGATTTCACTTTGGCTATCTTGACTTCGTTATACGTAAATTATGTTGTAAGTAACCTTTGAAATGGCATGACATGTGCGGCCAGTGTTTATTTTTTTATACTTTGGAATATTTCGTTGTTTATTTTAAATGGTTTATGTTGGATGGGTGTTTAACATGCAAAATAATGCTGTCTTCCCAGGAACTCTAGAGAAGCAGGAGGGTACAGTGGAATCTCAGGTCTCCTCTTGAGCAGAGAGATGGTGTTAGGTATGCAATTTAAGAAAAAAACAGCCAAGGGGAAGTTAATTCTTAGTTGAGCAGATATTTAAATGAAGCATACCATTCTGAAGCTTAGATCTTCTCCTGATAGAGCTCCGTAGCCTTTTGAAAGCATATCAAATCACTATGTTATTTAATTTCATAAAAAGGCAAATGATAGATTACTTTGGGCTCCCCTAAATGGACAATCCCAAGCCTTTGCAATGCTCAGGAAGATCAGAATGCCCACATATGATGTCTTGGATGTAGAAAGAAAGATTGTTGTAAGGGTTGCATCCATGTGCATGAACTTTGAAATGCCATCAAACTTCTCAGCAGCTGTACGTTAGGTGCACTATTTAAATAGAAATAGAACCATATGTTTAAATGTGCTGTTGTACTTAAGATGTATCAAAAACACATGTTTCCCCTCCATCCAACTTTCTTGTGATTTGCTTGAGTTTCAGATAATCTAGGGCACTGTTCTTCCTCTTACAGTTCTCTGTAGGACAGCTTCAAGTAATACAGTAAGAGCTGTAAAATTTTAATGAATACCCTATTAAGCAGTTTTCTTTCTGGTTGTTAGGAACTTGGACTTTCTTAAACCATGAAAAACTAGACAGTGTAAGTTTCACGGAATGTAAAGGTAGAACCTCTACCTCTGTTAGAAATAATAATCAAAATTTCTACCCCAGGGGCTTTGCTTGTCATGTAAAATTATAAATCAGTTGGAGATGTTGGGAAATTATGTCCAATTGGAAAACTCTGGACATTGCCACACATCATTCATAGCAGTAAATCACACACACACACACACACACACAAACCATAAAATAGGCTGAGGAATGATTCAAAATAACCTATATTGAGTGTACACATACAGATTGTCAAATGTGTCCTTTGCAGGGGAGGGGACCTTTAGTTATTTCACTCAAGTCTGATTCAGGAACATCCCAGATGCTACCGGTTTTTATAATAGAAGCCCACTTGTTATGCGTTTGAAGTAAGATTGTCCACCACAGCTGGATTGCACATGAGAAATGTTGCAGGGAGAAATGAGGCTGTGCTGTACCCAGTTGGGCCTCAGAATATTCTCTCACCAGATGTGATATTTGTAAGTTGTATACATTTTTAATTCATTTTATATAAAGTTTATAAATGGATTTAATAAAATTCTTGTAAATTTTAAAAGTTTTAGGAAGAGGGGCACCTGGGTGGCTCAGTTGGTTAAGCATCTGCCTTCGGCTCGGTCATGATCCCAAAGTCCTGGGCTCGAGCCTCGCGTCAGGCTCCCTGCTCAGCGAGGAGTCTGCTTCTCCCTGTGCCCCACCCCTGCTCATGCTCTCTCTCTCACCTGTCCTCTCTCTCTGTCTCAAAGTCTTTAAAAAAAAGAAAAAAGTTTTAGGAAGAGATTGCTGAGATTGTTTCTCCTGTGAGTTTAACCCGCCTAGCAGACCAGTCTACAAAGACTGATTTGACGGGCACCTGGCTGGTTCACTGGGAGAGCGTGCAACTCTTGATCTTAGGGTTGTGAGTTCAAGCCCCATGTTGGGTGTGGAGATTACTTAAAAACAAAATCTTAAAAAAATAAATAAAATTGACCAAGAATTTGTAAAAGTAGAAAGTAATGTTGTTAAATTATTGTCTCACTGAAATGTGATGGAAAACATGCATTTAAGTGTATCATATTTTTCTTTTTTTTTTTTTTTTAAGATTTTATTTATTTGACAGAGACATGGTGAGAGCAGGAACACAAGCAGGGGGAGTGGGAGAGGGAGAAGCAGGCTTCCTGCAGAGCAGGGAGCCCGATGTGGGACTCAATCCCAGGACCCCGGGATCATGACCTGAGCCGAAGGTAGACGCTTAACGACTGAGCCACCCAGGCGCCCTAAGTGTATCATATTTTTCTTAGAAGTCTTTGTCTAACCTGGTGGAAGGTTCGGACCATTTGACAAAAGGTGGGAATTTGCTTTAGGACCCAGATAATGCCTAATTTCCCCGATCTGTGGTTCCTGCCCCCGTATTCACTACAACGTACAAATGATAAGCTCACACACGTGGTGGCGATAGACTGCAGGTGATGTGCACTTCCCAGGCGCTGGACCATATTTAACCTAAAAAGCATGTTCAAATACAGATGATTGAGAATGATATTTTGATGGGAATAACCTTGAATGTGATTTCTCTTACTGTTACAAAGAAATCGTTTTTTTAAAACGATAGTTTAACCTTTATAATCAATGCAAAAGATCTTGGGCTATATTTTGGAGATTTGCAAATTCACCACACCCAGGTTAATTCTTGGCCTCTGAATTAACATACTAATTTTGGACGTGGTCAAGGGAAGCTTACCAGGAACCCAGCTGGGAGAGAAGGGGAGGGAAGGAAAGAGTAACGAGGCTGGAGAGATGGAGAACAAAGGGGAATGTGCTGCGGTGGAAATGTCAGTGTTGTATACTTTCACACACAGTGTAGACATTTTGTGACCATGTAGGTCCTTTTACAGCCCTGCCATTTTTTTAATTCTGCAGTTCTCTTTGTTGCATTTACTTGCATTATGAATCCTGCAAGACTGTGTGTAATTTTTGCTTTAAAATAATTAAGCATGAAAAAATAGCCTTTTATATGTACCCAGATACATCATGCATGAGGCATTTTGTTCCTTCCTAAAGATCCAAGTTCCCCCCGGTACCCTGTCCTTTTATTCTGAAGAATTCCCTTTAGTGTTTCTCATCACGCAGCTCTGCTGGTGATGAATGCTTGGTTTTCTTTAATCTGAAACGTCTTTATTTCATCTTCATTCTTGAAGGGTATTTTCACCGGATATAGGATTCTGGGTTGACAGGCTGGTTTTTCTCACCACTTAAAAGATGTCCTACCACTGTTTCTGGTTACCATCGCTTTTGATGAGCAGCGCATGGCCACACGCTTATAGATGTGCACATTCTCTCCACCTGCTTTCAGGATTTTTCTCTTTAGTTTTCAGCAGGAGGACTACGATGTCTCTAGACGTTTTTTTACGTGTGTGTATTTAACACATTTCAGGTTTGCTGAACATTTTTAGTCTGTAAATTTGTTTTTCACTAAACTTGGGATATTTCTTTTTTTTTTTTTTTTTAAGATTTATTCATTTCAGAGAGAGAGAGCACAAGCATGGGGTGGGGGGAGAGGGAGAAGCAGGCTTCCCGCTGAGCAAGGAGCCCGATGTGGGGCTCGATCCCCAGAATCCTGGGATCATGACCTGACCCAAAGGCAGATGCTTAACCCCAGGCACCCCATCAACTTGGGATATTTCAACCATTTTTCAAATTTGTTTTTGGTTCCGTTTTCTCTCTCCCCACCTTCTGGAACTCCAAATACCATACATTAGAGCTTTTGAAATTGTCCCACCAGTCCCTGAGGTATAGTGCATTTTTTTAATCTTTTTTTTTTCTTTAAATCGGCTTATTCCTGTGCTTAGATCTTCAAATTCACTAATTCCTGTCACCATTCAGTTGTTAAACCCATCCAGTGGGATGGTTTTTTGTTTTTATTTTTTTTTAAGATTTTATTTATTTGAGAGAGAGAGAAAACGCATGAGAGGGAAGGGGTCAGAGGGAGAAGCAGGCTCCCTGCTGAGCCAGGAGCCCGATGTGGGACTCAATCCCAGGATTCTGGGATCATGACCTGAGCTGAAGGCAGTCACCCAACCAACTCAGCCACCCAGGCCCCCTGGTTTTTTTTTTTAATTTGATATATTTCCCAATTCTTCTATTTTGTTCTTTTCATAGTTTCTGTTTCTCTTAGATTTCCTACGTTTTCATTGATTACAAGTGTATTTTCCCTTATATCTTCAAACATAGTTGTAACAGCTGCTTTAACGTTGTGTCTGATAATTCCAACATCTGCAGTTGGAATTGGCATCGTTGATTGTCTTTCCCTTGAGAATGGGTCACATTTGTACAAGTTGTATCATGGAGACCCTGAATCCTGTTCAATTCATCCAAGGAATGTTGATATTTCTCTTTTAGCAGGCGAGGAACTTGGTTGGATGTAATGTGAAAACTGCCTTGCAGTAGGTGGTAGCTCAAGCCTTCAGCCTGTGTTGTATTTAGCGGGGGTGTTTTGAGCCTGCTCCTCACACGCATGGGTTAGGGCTTACCAGAGCTTGGGAAGAATTTATACCTAGAATTTAAGGCTCCCCTTTTCCAGCACTCTCCCTTCCAGGGTTTCCCTCAATTTTTCATGCCTCTGGTTGCCCCAGCTTTGTCATCCTCCATTTGATTGAGCCAAAACTCTCTGTGGGTTCCCTGTGTTTTAGCTTTCCACACCACATAGCAAGTGTGATAGGCGCTTTGATAGGCTAAAGCCCTAAAAAGCAGGAAACTTAGCCCGGGTTGGTCCCTTGTTCAAAATTTCAACTCTCCTCTTAAATCCTGCCCACTTCTCTTTACTCACCAGGACCTACCCCTGGTGGTTTGCTTCTGTTTTGTCCGGAGTTTATAGTTGCTATCTGTAGGGGGTTGGTCTGTTAGGAGCTTACAACTCCATACCAGACACTTAATATTTCCAGTGGAGATTTACATTTTGAACTGATGGCACCATTTCTCTACCTCAGGCAGAGATACAAGTCTTGAAATTTTTGTTAGAATTGCCTGTTGTTGGGGCACCTGGGTGACTCAGTCGATTAAGTGTCCAATTCTTGATTTTGGCTCAGGTCGTGATCTCAGGGTCGTGAGATCGAGCCCTGCATCGGGCTCCATGCTCCACTTTGAGTCTGCTTGAGATTTTCTCTCCCTCTCCCTCTGCCCTGCTCCCACATGCTCTCTTAACACTCTCTCAAAATGAATGAATGATGAATGAGTGAATGAATGAACTGCTTGTTTGCTGTTTTGTTAATTCAGATAATTTAGATACCTTTCAGCACCTTATGTGGAACAGGTATAAAGCAAGCACTCAAGTGGGAGTCAGAATGCTTGGGTCCCAGCCTCAGTCTTACTAATAATTAGCTATCTAATTATTATTATAATTAGCCATCATTATGTTATAATTATCTAGTTGTTAGCTAATTGTTAAAATCAGCAAGTCAGTGAATCCCTGGCTTGTAGGCTGAGGGGCCTGGCCAGCCTCAAAGTTCCTTTATATCCTGAGGCCTCCGATCACCTGATCTAACTATCTTGAAGTCTCTGCGTTAATCCACTTCATTGGATTCAAGTGATTAATTACATATATTACGTGATGAAAAGGGCATCCTGCTATTGGAAGATGTGTCCATGTGCTATTGATAATATTTCCCCTTTTTATCTCTGCTTCCCTTAAAGCTACACAACCCCTTCTTTCCCTTAGGCCTCACTTTTCCCTGGGCACAAGTCATTCAATAACTAAAAAGAATTATATTTTTAATCTAACATCCCATTTAAAATACATTTTTGTTTGTCTCTTAGGAAAAAATGCTGCAAAGGGTATAAATTTGTTCTTGGACAATGCATCCCAGAAGGTATGTAATATAAAAGATTGTCTTCTCACCTTGTTTGTGACTAGTTGTTAGGTGTCTATAAAGTTCAGATGTATATAGAATGTATGTGTAATTTCAGGGTTTTTTTGGCATTAAATTCTTCTAGGGCCAATTTAGCTCCATGTATAGTATGCTCTACCCAAATCATTACACAACTTATACACATATATTGAGCATCCTCAATATATACAAACAATACACATGTATTTCAGGTTTTAAGCTCAGGAGGCTGTATTTCCCTAATCATGTCATACACAGTTAGAACACAAGCATCCTCCCCACCTCTCTCTCTGCTTTTCATATGCTAAGCTCAAAGCCCCTTCAAGCTCTGTGCTCAGCCCAGCACTGAGGAGACAGAGCAGTGTCAGACCTGGGCCCAGTCCTCAAAGCCCACACCGTCAAGCTGGGGAGACAGGGTATAGACAAGCATGAAATCAGAGATACCTGAATTTTTTTTAAAGATTTTATTTTTATTATTTATTTGTCAGAGAGAAAGAGCGAGGGGGAGCACAAGTGGGGGGGGGGGGAAGTGACAGGCAGAGGGAGAAGCAGACTCCCCGCTGAGCAAGGAGCCCAATGTGGGACTTGATCCCAGGACCCTGGGATCATGACCTAAGCCAATGGCCAAGGCTTAACCAATTGAGCCACCCAGGCATCCCAAGAGACCTGAACTTTAATTACACTTTCCATATTGCCTTAGTCCATTCTGGCTGCTATAACAGAAATACCATAGTCTGATGGCTTAAACCACAAATGTTTATTTCTTTTATAGTTCTGGAGGCTAAGTCCAAGACCAAGACCCTGGAAAACGCCATGCCTAGTGGGAGCTTCCTGGTTCATAGATAGCCACCTTCTTGCTATGTCCTTTCATGGCAGAAGGGACAAGAGAGCTCTCTGGGGTTTCTTTTATAAAGGCACCAAGCCCCTTCATGAGGACTCTGTCCTCATGATCTAAGCCCCTCCCAAAGGCCCCACCTTCTCAGACCATCACCTTGGAGGTTAGGATTTCAACATGTGAATTTCAAGAGGACACGAGGATTCAGTGCATAACACATACATCCTACCTTAGTCTTTGTGGGAAAGTATTAGTACTTGACTCATGGTTGTTTTAAGAATCTTAACGACATGTGAGGTACTTGGAACAGAAGCTGGCTCTTATTAAGTGCTTGATAAATGGTGGTTCCTGCTGTTGTTTTTAATAATGACCACAACATGTGTGGTAGAGGCATTCAGAGCAGAAAGTGTCTGGAGCAGGCCTGGAGCACAGAGGACCCAGGGCAGTCTGAGGTGATCTCAGGAAGGAGGGGGAGCCAGCTGATCAAGGAAGGCTGCCAAGCACCTGGACAGGTAGGAGCAAGAGAGCTGCAAAGGATCCCAGCGCTGATCCAGAGAACGCTAAGAACTGTTTGGAGAGCGTGATATTAGTTTGCCTGGGGCCGGGGAGAGGTGGGTGGGTGGGTAATGAGAAATCGGTTTCTTCACTGTCAACCAAGAAGCCAGGCCTTTGCAGAGAACCAGGAGCGCAGCCAAGCCAATTCATATTGCATTATCGCATAGAGAGCAGTTTCTTTGTCTCAGTTAGAAATAAATGAATCCCCCCTGCGTATTGCTCTCTTCGGTGAAAGGGTGGAAGAGTTCACTAAACCATAGCTGGGACCTTTGAGAAAGCTGCTTTAGGAAGGTTGGTTAGGAAATCACTTTCCATAAGATGGTTTATGTGGCCTTGGGCCTCTCTCAGACTGAATTTCTCACTGCCAGCCAATTCTGTTGGTTAGAGCATGGTGGAAAAAACCCACAAAGAAAAAACCCACAAAGGTCAAAATAATTGCGTTCTTTTATAAGCCAGCTTTTCTCAGTCTGCAGCTCTGTCCTTTATATTTCAATTTGGCAGATACTAAGAAAACTAAGTTTAGGCCAGTCGATTTAAGATCCCAGCTAAAGACCTTGCCCAGCCTAAATAAAAACACATTACATGGGTACCACATACTTAGGGTTTCTTGAAATGTTAGCTGTTGTAGTTTCAAACATCAGAGCCTAAAGGTAGCCTCCCCTCGCCCTCGGTGGGGCCTGTGATACTGTGATTAACAAAGCCTTGCCCTAACTAGCAGGCTGCTCTGTTGCTGTCAGTAGAACACTGAAGTGTTTCAATCTCTGGGAAGAAGTCTGTGTGTGTGGGCTTCTTACTAAAGATCTCCACAGTCATAAAGATTTCCATGAGCAGGAATGCAACATAGAAATGTAGAAAGTCAGAAAAGATAGTATAGGATTGTCCAGAGAAGCAGAGAGAGGTTTCCTTAAAGGAATTAGTTGACAAGCTTGTGGAGGCAAGTCAAAAGTCCGCAGGATAGGCTGGAAACCCAGAAGCAGGGTAACGGTCTGAGTCAAAAGGTCGTCTGCTACCAAAATTCCCTCTTCCCTGGGGGAAGTGTTTTTTCTATTAAGGCCTTCAACTGATTGAAAGGGCCCACCAACATTTTGGAGGGCAATCTGCTTTATTCAGACTCTACCAAATTAAATGTTGATCGCATCTAACAAATATCTCCACAGAAACGTTTAGAATGTCCTTGACCAAGTATATGGGTACTGTGGTGTCGCCACGTTGACACATAAAATTAACCATCACAGAGAGTAAAGGGACTAGAATTTCTAAACAAATGTGCTGAGGAGAAGGTGCAATTTAAGAGAGTGTTGCCTCATGTTTGTTACTCTAAGTCAAAAGTCAACCACCCGTGGCCAAATCTGACCCACCGCCTATTTTCATAAATAAAGTTCTATTGAAACACGACCATACTCATGCACTTAAGTATTATCTACGGCTGCTTTTGCCCTACCACCGCAGAGTGGAGTAGTGGTTGCCAACCAGATCTACTTTGCCAAGCCCTCTGCTGTATTATTTTGATTTGCCAGGTGATAGAATAATCTCATTTGTCCTAGCTCAACAGTTATTAATTGAGCATAAACTGTAGGAAGAAAGTAGTGCCAGTTAGTCCAAGGGACACCGTCCTTTACAGATACCCAGACAGTAGTAAGAGCTAGTAATAAAGGCAGCAGAAGAGCAGGTTAAGCTTTACTGTGTGTCGGGCCCTGTGCTTTAAGGCATCATCCAAGTTAACCTTCATAAAAGCGCCATAAAGTCGTTATTACTGTCACCCCTATTTTATAGGTAAGAGGATGAGACTTACAGGACCCGAGGTCACAGACGACATAGTAGCAGAGTTCGGAGGGCTGGCTCTGGAACCCATACTCTTCACCATAAGGCTGCATGCCTCCTAGCCGGGGACAGAGCAGGCATTCCACAAATAAGGCAGAACACGGGAGCAAGAGAAGAGTATAGAGCACAAAACATGGGCTGCCTAGGGGCACCTAAGCGTCTGCCTTCGGCTCAGGTCATGATCTCAGGGTCCTGGAATCGAGCCCCACGTCGGGCTCTCTGCTCAACAGGAAGTCTGCTGCTACCTCTCACACTCCCTCTGTGCTCTCCCTCTCTCAAGTAAATAAAGTCTTCAACAACATTGGCTGCCTAGAGGTGATATTTAGTTGAGGAAACCATGTTTGACTGGCAGGAAAGTAGACCTGGCATCACAGTTACAGGGGAAAGGATTTAGCAGGGGCAGCTTTGCAGGTCCTCATGAGAATGCCATGATCCTTGCCCCACGGACCCCGTCTGCATCGGAGCTAAAGACAGACCGACCCACCCACTCCACCTTCCTGTGCGGCGGAGCAAAGCCGGGTTTACTCTGCGTCCGAGGATCATTTATCTGTCAGCACCTAGGGAAGATAGCTCAGTGATTGAGATGCTGGATCTAGTCTGGAGGTGAATGTGCAGCCTGAGCTCCTGACTCCGAGCCAAAGTCCCTTCAGAGGCTTGTTAAGTATCCGTTTGTAAGGACTGGGAGGAGGAGATGCTTTAATTCTTTTCAAGTAAGAGGGCATCCAGAGACCTCCAGCTGCTCCCAGCCCCTCCTCAGCATGCAGGATACACACACACGTGCACACACGCATGCCCCAGCCCTGCATCACTCGCACCAGCTCTGTTCCAAAGCCTCCCTCACGCTCCTCCTAGCCTGCGTGACTTCCAGCCGTCGCACTCACACGATGGTGCCCACACCCCTCACCGGGGCCGGCTGTTCTTTATTGTTCATCTGGAAGGAATTCCCTGTCTCTATTGCAGGTACTGCTGCAGGGCTGGGGCATCCAGAGCATCTTGCTTTCCAGATGAGCGGCAGACCCCAGCGGATGAGGAGGTGACCCGGGGAAAAATCACAGGGGATGTTTGCCTTCAACCACGGGCCAGGCTGAGCACCAAGTTCCCCGACGTAGTACTTTTTAAAAGGTGGCCCATGGCCCAAAGGGTTAACACCCTTCTAAACGTAGCCGGCCACCCTTCCCCATTCCTGAGCAGGGTGCAGCCCCGGAGGTCTGTTCCAGACCCGGGCCCCGTGTCGCCGCCCCCGTGTGCTGAACGACTGTGGCTGACGTGAGCTCACCCTTGTCTTTTTCAGATTACGACGTGTGTGCCGAGGCTCCCTGTGAACAGCAGTGCACAGATAACTTCGGCCGAGTGCTGTGCACCTGTTACCCAGGGTTCCGGTACGACCGGGAGAGACACCGGAGGCGCGAGAAACCTTACTGCCTGGGTGGGTTGGCGGCACACGCTAATGTCCCAGCTCCTGGGGTCGTGATTCTGTCCTTCGTTGGATACTCTCCATCCGTGGGGCCGGCTCCCCGGAGCTGCTCTGACCTTTGTTTCTTCCCTTATGTCCCGGTACTCAGATAATATCATGCCAGCCGTCACTACCTTGATCAAACCAACCTCGGCCGAGGAATTCTTCAGGGAGCTGGTACCAGTCAGATCCTAACAGGCAGTGAGATCTGAGAGCAGGAGAAGGGGAGCATTATCAAGTGAGAACGAGAACAATGTCAAACAGAATATAAGTGGGCAGAAACGTCAAAACACAGAAACATGAGACTCCACGTTCCCGCGGAAGGCAAGGCAGAGAGGCTGGGAACGAGGAAGGGCCCATGTGGCAGGCAGATTGGCAGTGAGTCAGAGGGAGCTGAAGCCAGCCGCCTGGACTGCGCTGAGCGAGCTCAGCATCGGCCCTCGCCACCGGCGGGGTCCTCCCCGCACTGGCTGGGCTATCCAGCCGTGCCCTCTTTGTGTTTCTAAGACAGGGTGAGGGTGATTGTCCCCTGGAGCCACGTGTCTCCAAGTGTGGTCAGTCCGTGGCTAACCTGCCTCAGAAACATCTGGGGCTCTTGTTTTTAGAAAAGATTCCTGGCCTCGCCTCCAGAGCCTGAGGGCGGGTCCAGAAATCTGCATTTACAGAAACGTCTCTAGTGACCCCCGTGCACAGGCGAGTTTGAGAAGCCCCTGGAGGATGAACTGAGGAGCCGGGCACATGGTCCCAAGTGGAGAATAAGCGAGCTGTGATGAGCGGCCCCTCCTTCTCTGTCCCAACTGGGGCTCTAGAGAATGCCATTGAAGAGAAGTTCTAGATATTAACCTCCTAGCTTCTCCCCAGTGGCACCTGTGGGGGCACCCCACACTGACAAGAGGACTGAGGCCACTAAGTGGACCCAGGACCATTGGCACCTCCTACAGAGAACAGGGCGCGCCAGTCTGTCTCTCTGAGGTCCCGGGCGCGGGGGCTCTCCTTTCAGTTTGTGGTAGCTGCAGTACTCTGCGCTTCCCATTTGGGGATCCACAAAACTAGCATTCTGTTAAGAATTCCATCTGTTTCTCTCCTTTCAACCTCCTCCTCCCTCTGGACAATAGGGGCAACTTCACCCTTGGGTGTAGGGCAGAGGCACGTGAAGAAAGGTGTTCAGCCTGAGGAGTTGCAGAGGTGAATGCAGCTGAAGCACATAGTCCACAGGTGACACGGTGCATACTACCAGGGGAACGTCCGAATGACCACACTCCCGGGGGCCCCCAGGGGCCTGCCACACATGGGGGTCTGCCAGAGGTGGGTCCCGGGCCGCTGGTCCAGAGTAGCTGGAACGTTGTCCGCATCCTGAAGTGCAGGGCTGAGCTCCGTCTGCCTCCCACATGTACACGGTCAGGACTGAGTATCGTGTCCCCCCCTCCCCCCCCGCCACACACACACACACACACTGCCACCTGATGTCTTCAACCAGTGAGCAGGAAACAGACCCGGGCCTCCCTCTCTTCCCCTGGTGGGAAACACTTTTGTTTCCACCCCATTCCGCAGGGGAGCAAGTCTGTGATGTGCACGGTTTATGTGGACTCTGACTGGTGATTTGTTTGATGGTCTCATGGCTCGTTTCCACAGCTCATGGGCGGTCCATCTGGGTCATTGATGACACCGAGATTTCCTGGGGAAAACTCCCCATTAGATTCATCGTGACTATTTTCTTTTGCCAGAAGTGGCTTTTCTCAGGTTTCATTACATCTCTTCACTGGGAAGGAGCCATTCCTAACTGACCTTGGGTCACCATCCTGCCGCTCTGAACCTAGAGCCATAAAGGGGGCGGCAGAGGGGGGCATAAAAACCCTCAGCCCACTCGGGTCCTTGCAGAAAATCACGGCTCTGATGTGTGCTTTTCGAAGTGCGTTGCTATCTGTCAACTCATTTCCTCTTCTGAGGAGCCCAGCCAAGTATATCAGGCCGGTGACCTTATCACGTCTTGTAGATGGGCATTTTGAGGGCTGGCAACGCTTGCACCAGGCCACATGACTTGGCAGTGGCAGATCCCGTCCCTGATCAGCTTGCCACCGTGGCGACACGGCCTGAGGCGCTCCGGGCACGCTGGCTCATCACCTTCTCTGATCGAGGCTGGCAGAGGGTCCTTTGCAGACCTTCATGGGAGGGCCACGCTGAATGTCACCTGTTGTGTGGGAAGAGCGTTCTCTGAAACGGAGCATTCTCTGCCTTTGGTCCAAACCCAGATATCGACGAGTGTGCCACCAGCAACGAGACGCTGTGCGCACACACGTGCATCAACACCGTGGGCAGCTACCGCTGTGAATGCCGGGAGGGTTACATCCAGGAGGACGACGGGAGGACGTGCACCAGGGGAGACAAATACCCCAATGACACTGGTGAGTGGGGCAAGCGATGTGCCCCCATAGGTCGGCAGGCCCTTGGGAGCCCACCAGGGCTTTCAGCCACTGACATTAATTCGTGGGCCAACTTGAAAATGAGCGCAAGAAAGGGAGCAGTGGGGGCAGGAAGGGGCGTTTGCATGAAGGGCAGGTGGGATCTGGGTTAAGAGAGGGGTAGGACATAAGGTCGAGCCCAGTGGAGCAAAGCCTGCCAGCAGCGAGGGTTGCGAGCTGGTGCGTATTTGCGGAAGCTCCCCACCAAGTGGAGGTGGTGCTGTGCTCGAGCAGACATCAGTAGGACTTAGCTAGGTGCTTGGACCACCCTCAGATGAGCAGAGCAGAGGCCAGAAACCCTGTGTTCTCTCAGAGAATGGGTTGAACATCGATAGGAAAAATGTCTGTGTCGGGTAACCGTGTGCATTAATGCTGCTTAATGTATAGTCCATGCAGGAACTCTTTGTTACTTGGTTCATGATTGCATAAAAGCAGAAGTCAAGTGTTCAGACATTTTTATGCCCATTCGAGAGACATTTTGTCTAAATCCAAAGATCAGTGCTTGTATTTCGTCGCCTTTTTCTAGTCATTGGTTTTTATTGTGTTTTGCAAATACAGTCCACAGTGAAGTGAAACAGTGTTCAAAGCTGGCCGTCACAGAGTTCGAGAAGCTGATCTACGTTATGTCAACCCAATTCAACTGATATGTCTGTCACTGAGGGATACGATCAGCCCGAATGTTGGATCACCCCCTTAAGTTTGGAAGACGGAGCCCGTGTGCTCCTGTACCCGACAGTCATAGGCCAGGAAGCTGCTCCCATCTTCCTGTGCTCGGGGCATAGCTCTTCCCCACCCCCCTTGGGAGGGGACAGGATGCTGTCTATCCAGAGAGGCTGGCTGGGCCTTGGACCATCTCTGATTGGGGAGGGGGTCCTGGGCAAATCACCTGTGCCAAGAAGGCAGGGAGCTGGGAAGGCTAACCGGTCTGGGCACTCGGGAAACGGTGATTCTTGGGTGTAGCCTGAGATTTCTACAAGGAGTGGAAGACAATTGCCATCAGCTGAGGATGGCAAACAGCTGGGAGACAGCTGCCTCATATGGAAGAGCTACAAAGCAAAATTCTGAGAGCAAGCGGGTTGAGTCAGGAGGAAGCCAGCATATATTAGAAGTAGATGCAAAATGTGTTTGGAACCAGCACAGGATTGGGCAATCTGGAATAATGTGAATGAATCAGAGGGCTTGGTCTAAAGCACTTCTTACGGTCTAAAGCACGTGGGGCCTACATGCCCAGAGGTGCTTAGAGCAGGGGTGAACAGTCTTTTGGGCAGAAGCGTGGATTGAGGAAAAATGTTTGCAGGCCTTTTTTTTTTTTAATTCAAAATTAAAATCACTTTATTTTTGTCCCGTGGTGGAGAAGGTGGGAGAGGGGGCAGGTGTGTAACTTACCTATTTGATTGTCTCCTTTATTGAGAGGAATTAATCCTTTGAAAACTGGGGTGCAGCCTTTTAGCCACTGACATTAATTCATGGGCCAACTTGAACATTAGCCACGAGAAGGCAGCTTCCTAAGTTTTCATGTTGGAATTGGATTTGCAGCTATGCTCTGAGCCGGGAAGTCCAGGGGCTGTGTGGGCGACTCAGCCTGCCAACTCCATTGTCTCTTTGCCTTACATTTCTGTTCAGATGAAACCTGTTGACTTGGGCACGAAGGGCAGCGTTGAGCAACCCAATCTAGACCTTAACCATCAGAAACCGCAACCACAAACGCTTACTGCTCGAGTGACGGGTGGGATTAGATAGGAGGGATCCCTAAATAACAGGATGTGGCCTCACCCCTGAGCGGTTCCCACCTGGTGGGGGCGGGGTGGTCTGCCCTGGGACCCGGCCTTTAACTCAGAGAACCAGAGAAGCTGGTTGGAGCTTCCAGAGACAGTGTAAGAGTTTTCCACTGAAATGTACTTGTTCTTTGGTCTCGGATGGCCTCCCTGTGTTGAGTGGTACCCTAGGGAGGGCTCTTGTCTGAGCACAGTGATAAGGTGGGCCTGGTGGGAGGCACTCACCTCCTGCCTTGTGCTTTGGCCGTGTAGACCTGCCCAGGGGCCCAGGTACAGAGTCAGGGCCCAAGAAGTTCTCCTTGTGTCTCTGAAGTTAGCAGTCTGTTGTGTTAGGTCAGTCCTCAGACCACAGTCTTCTGCTTCCTTCCCTGAGAAATGAATACTACTACTTAAACGTTTTTAGTGTAACACACAAGAAGTTTCAGTGTGAGAGAGCAAGTTCAAGAGATCAGCAATTTTACTTCAGTGATGAGCAGTTTGACTTCTCTGGCTGAGAATTCTGGGAAAAACTGAAGTGCTTGTAATGGTAAGGGATATAGATAGGCAACTTTTTTTTGCACCTTCTCTCTTAGTCCTTTCATTTAAAGATGACCTATTTTATCTCGACCGTTTATTACAGCATGTCCCCACATTGTGTTCTACAGAGCTTTGGGGTCTTGTGAGCTGCAAATAAGCCTTTCTCCAGAAGCATCTGGGTTCAGATGTTTGGGGAAGAACATGCTACTGCACCCACTTTAAGGGTTCATGGGCCACGTGCGTGAATGGCTCAAAGAGATTGCCTTTTTCAAAAATGTTAATTTTGATTGAGCCTGAATTTCCCCAAATTATTTTCTTAAGAAAGGCCTATAAACATCTCGCAGACAAGAGTATCTTGAAAAATAGAATTTAGAAAATGCTAACTTATTAACATCAAAGGCCTGAGCTCTGGGGTTGAACTTGGTAGGTCGTCTGGTTGGCTTTCAGGCAAAGACGCCTTCGCTAGATGAAGCAGCCAAAAGCCCAGAGTGAAGCCATTTGCTGTGGATGGTGGAGCATCTGATAAACAAAAACAGGACAGGAGTCCTCCATCCTGCCATACCGAGAGACAGTTTGTTCCTGTTTACAGGGAAATCAGTGGGAGAGGTCTTTCTGTTTAATTAGTAAGAACTGTCTGGTGGTTCTACTGTTGAGGTTTATTGTCACACAAAACTCATTTACAGATGAGCCTAGACTGCAAATTCCCTTTCTCCTCTCTCTCCATCCTCCTCCTCATAGAACAGCTACAAATAGTTTAAAAAAAAACCAAACAAAAGCTGAACAGCACTGTCTGTTGAATCGCACTCCCCTGCCGCCGGCAGCAGCTTTAGACAAAGAATTTCTCAGTATTTTTCAGTCACCGGTGTCCATTGAATTCACCACACACGCACACAGGACGAGCATTTGGTTTTAGTGTTTTGCTAAGAAAAACATTCCAACACCAGTAACCAAGGACGTCAGGAGGGAAGGGCAGAGAGGAGGAATCCAGACCCGTAATTAAAATTGTGAGCAAGGACAGGCCTGTCGTAGGCCCTGAATGTGAGAGTCATAACTCAAGCGACGGGCCACCGAGAAGGTGGGGGGATGACTTTGATGGTGCTGGCAACAAAACGCAAGCACCCCAGAGGCGTTTCTTGGACAACCGGGAGGCCGTGGAAAGTTCCTTGGCTTGGGGGCTAGGATTGCTGGCAGCCGGAGCTGCTGCAGCATTAACCGCTGGGGGTCGTGGGGCAGGTTCCGGGCCCCAGCTGCCTGCTCTGTAGGAGGAGCAGGAATGTGGGACTGGATAGCTCTCAGGACCCTCGCGCCCTCCCGCGTCTCTTCCACAATGTGGTGGGATGTAGCGTGAGTAACCAAAGCCCGACCGGCCCTGCGAGCCCTGGTGCAGTCCTCATTTCTTGCTCCTCCATCTAAATGAGCACCAAGGCTCCGAGACCTGCCCAGCTTCACCACCTAAGCCGAGAACTTTCCTTACAGCATCTTAAAAGATGATTCGTGAGCATCCAGATACTCGGCTCAGCAACTGGAAAAGTTAGGGGCCAGGTGAGCCAGCTAAGCAGCTTCATCTGTTTTGGACTAAGGAATAAACCTAATATTTCATCGTGATTATTTTTTTGGTGAAGAGATAATGGGTTTTTTTTTTATATAATGATGATTGAATGTAAACATGTGGGATCTAAAATCTCCTTTCCCCCCTCCTTTTTTTTTTTTTTTTTTTGAACTTTGCATTGTCCAATGTCTGACGTTAGAGTCAGAGGAATTTACAGTCAAACCCAGCCTCAGCTCGCTGTGAGAAGAGCGGGTGGAGAGCAGTTGGGGGGGGAAAGGTTGCCATGCGCCCACGGGCATGGTGGCGCGAGCCGTCCGGCTGCTCAGCAAGCAGGGCCCGCTCGGTCACTTCCTTGCTTTGAAAATATGTCACTGGAACCAGCTTAGATACTCCAGGGAGTCTGTGTAGCACTGATGGGGAGACAAATTAAGGACATGCTGGCTCCGTAGTAATGAGCTTACTGCTCTATTTTGCAACTTGTGTTTACTTTCTGATAGAGCGACCATGACCCCCGGCGTCCCTTACTACAGTTCAAAGTGTCAGGGGCGGCCAGGTGTTTCGTGTAACTTTCAAGCTCCACTAATCCCTAGATCAGTGGTTCTCAGCCTGGGGAGCTTTAAAAATTGCCAATCCCGCTCCCTGGCTGCAACCCCCAGATGCAACATAATGGGATTTTTTTTAACCCCCCCCCCCCGCCCCCAAGTGGTTATAATGTGCCAGTAGCATTGAGAACTGCTTGCCAGGGCACAAACCTGCACAGTCACCTTTTAAAAACAAACATGTTCTGTTCGTTGGTGACATTGCCCATGTGCAATGTGTTGGGAACATCCTTTAGTTTCTGAGTTTATTGAAATACTACTAATACAGTATCTAAGGAATTCTATTTCTAATGCTTTGGGATACATATCCTGCTCGACATTAGTAAAAATTAGAGCTCTATGCCCCCATGTGGCTAATCAATAATAATGCACCTTTAAAATCTGAACTGGTTGGAGCAAAATGTTGGGTAATCCTTCGCTTAACATGAGCATGGTCACGGTTCGAGATACTCAGTGACTATAGCATGAATTGAGAGGACTGAAAACATGCAAGATCAGAGATGTCTCCCCAGATTTCTAAATGAATTATTAACGTAGCATACACGAGATTGTTTTAGCTGCAAGTTTGACATTACTGTAGACAAATTGCAGGATAGATGAGCCCCGATTCAGGACAGATTGCATGTTCCAGGCCTGCACACACAATTTATCTTCCAACTGTCTGAGAGCTCTTTCCAAAGGATGATGTAAAGAGCCCTATCCCACATCTGTTATTTTGTAGGGAACTTAATACCCACAATAATAACATTTATGGAGCACTTGCCATATACTGGGCACTGTTCTAGGAACTTACAGGTCTTATTTCATTGCTACTATGGCAGTTACCCAGGTGATAAATGCGTTTGTCATTTTACTGTTGGAAGAACACACCCAGAAGCTGTGGCTTCCAACCTAAAGGATACTAATTGGCAGCATCAGGATTTAAATCCTGATCATCTGACTCCACCAGAGCCTCTGTTCCCTGCTACTCTGTTACTCCATGCCTGTGAATGGACACAGTTAATCCTTGTGTCTGTGTTCTGATGATTATACAAAGGGACAGAGAACAGACCAGGCATTTTCAGGTCAAAGTCCCTCTGCAGAGCTTACTCCCCAGAGCAGTGACAGCTGAGCAGCATGCGTGTGCTTCAGAGTCCCTTGGAGGGCTTTGGCACAACTCTGCGCTAGGCCCCGCTCCCAGGATTTCCTATTTTTGAGAACAGGTGCCCAGGCAGTGATGGTGCTGCTGCTGGTCTGGGGGTCACACTTGAGGACACTGCCCCGGAGTCTGCCTGCCAGAGAGCACCTGGGTATCCTGAACAGAACCCCCGGTAGCCGGCTCCCTGCACCCCCACGATGCCAGATTCAGGACCTGGGAGCTCCCAGCCTGCGTACACAGCACGCTGGAGGACCTAGAGCAAGTTACTTTCCTTATCTATAAAGGAGATTGAACCCAAAATACATCACTTCTAACACTCCCTGATCTAAATGGAGTAGAGTCTAGAACCCGGTAGGGAGGTTTATTCTTACCGTGAAAATATCAAGTTGCCTCCATCACACCAACGCTTGGAAAATTTAACCGAGTACATAGAAGCAGAAATGGGAAGATGGGCTTCTAACTCTGGTTCACGATGGCCTGGCTCTGCCAACAGGGCTAGTTCCTTACAAAGGTCAGCTGCAAATTGTTAAACAGGTGTCCTCATCTGTTTTGCACTCTTACTGCCTCACATGGCCTGGCAAATAGCAGATGCTCCAAAGGTGGACAAGAGGGAGAATGGGGAGGGATGGATGAGCGAGAGAGGTGGGTTACGGGATGGGATTATATAATTCGACCAGTAGATGAGATGGAACGGATGAATGCTAGGTTGGCAGAGATGAATGTCCTCCAACTGTCCTTCAAGTGCTGACAAAACTAATAAACCTGGAGTGGGGATCCTCTCTTCACCCAGTGTAGTCTGCATGGAAATGCCCTTGTATTACTCAGTTATGTTAGAGACGGATCTAAATAACTCTGGTCCTCCTCACATGAGCCCAAGCTCTGTAGGCAAGTAGGACTGTAAATTGGTACATTAAACTGGGATAAAGAGCCCAGAGGAAATAGCCTGAATTGTAGAAAAGGTGTTGGACTCAGATTCAGGAAACCTCAGTTCTAAACCCACATCAACCAACTTGCGAGATGACTTTCAGATACCAAATGTCAGTCTTGCCTCATTCTGTTCATGTGAATACTATCCTTCAAGAATTCTGGGGTTCTCAGGCAAAAGCAGTGCAAAGGGCGTGGTGGGTCTGAAGACGGTGCCAGGCACTGTTTCCCATCTATTCCTGGCAGGTGGCATGCCCACTCTTTCACAGGCCTTACCTTCATTTAATCATCACGGTAGCCGTGGGCCGTAGGAATTATTCTTCCATTGTTATGGTTGAGGAATTAGGGCTTATCGAGGTCAGATAACTTGCCCAGGATTCCGGAGCTCGTCAGTGACAGAGCTGGGCTATATAGCCGGGACAATAGCACTTGGCAGACCACACTCCTAACCAATCCCCTTACCTCCTCCAAGCAGAGACCTTCCCTAGCCTCATAATTCAACTCAGTACTACACAGCTGCAATGGGAGTCAACCTCACCCCCCAAGTGTACCTGTTGAACATGCCATCAGTGGGAAGCCGCTGATAAGACAGCTAGCCTAGGAAGTGGGAATGAGTGAGGTGTTCATGTTATACTGCGTACACATAGGTGGATTTAGAGACTGCCATTGTCGCATAGATCCAGGTGCTTTTTCCAGGCATTCAAAACCTGAGCTATAGGTCGACCCTGTTGCTTATGGTAACTTAGAGATGGAGACCTGCTTCACCTACTTGAACCTGCTGGCTTGAGAAGTGTGTTCCCAACATGGGCGCTCCAATCCATAGGCCTCCCGTGACGTGCAGGGATGGGGTGTGGCAGGTGAATAGCCAGAGATCTCAGTTGTCAAGTTGCCCCCAGGCCCCCTCCCCTCCCCAAAGAGCAGAAACACCGGTCACCATGTAGATCACCAAGTAGGGGACTGATGCCCTTGGAGAAATCAGCGGGCTGCGTGAGGAAGTTTCATGTGAGCATGGGGCTCTCCTGATGTCCAGCACGTCTGTCCGTTCACTACTTCTGTCATAGACTGCCACCAACTGGGTGGCTTAAAGGATAGAAATGTATCATGTCTATTCTGGAGGCCACAGGTCTGAGATCAAGGTGTTGGCAGGGTTGGTTCCTTCTGAGGGCCATGCAGGAGAATCTGTCCCACCCCCGCACCCCCCCCCCCCGCTTCTGGGGGCTTTGCCAGCAATCTTTGGCATTCCTTGGCTCCTACCCTATTACCTGACCTCTGCCTTCATCTTCATGTGGTGGTCTCCCTGGGTGCGCATCTATATCCTGATGTCTCCTTTTTATAAGAACACCGGTCATGTTGATTATGGTCTCTGCCCTGTGACAGTAGAACTTCATCTTATTACGTCAATGACCCTATTTCTGAATAAGGTCACATTCTGAGGTACTAGGGATTAGGGCTTCAACATACGAATTTTGGCAGGAAAACAGTTCAACCTGTGACGCTCTACTTCGCACGTAGTGTGTGTCCACTACATGAGCGACCAGAAATTCCAGTTCTTAGGTGGCTTACACTCTGGTGTAAGTAGAGTAGCCTCTCCATGGGGAAGCTTAGAACACCGCCATTTGAGAGGACACGTGGTAAATGCTGGCTGACCTCAGGACCGCAGTCTCTCTGTAGAGAGGACAGGCTTTGTGGAACATCTGACCTGGGTCTGGATAGTTGATGGGTTTCCATGAATGGAGACGGCACAGAGGGCTTCCCAGAAGAGGGGGGAATAAGATAAAGCACATGAGCCAAGGAGGACAAGAAATGGCTTAGAGGGACGTTCCTTGGCTGTCCCCAGTTGCATTCCAGACAGCCCTGGTGAACATTGGCCCTTGGACGGGGGTATAAATCATGTCAGGTTGGTAGATCCCACCTCCTAAGAAGCACTGACGAAAGGGCCGTTGTTCCCATGTTCACACATGAAAGAGGAAGATCCCGGGGTGCCTGAATGGGAACAGCTGAAGACAGAGCACTGGGGGCCTGGGTGGGGGTGGGGGGCGGGAGGGAGGGGCTGCCTCCATCTCTCCCCTGACCCGGGAGTGCGGTCAGTGACCTGAGAACCGTAAAATCGCCGGCCTCCCTCACACGTCCCGCTGTCCGCGGGTCCTCCGGGGACTGCCAGTTGCGAGGCTGTCTTTCTGGGGTCCGGACGGCCTCCAGCCTCCCCAACCCACCCGAGCCTGTCCCCTCGCGCAGGGCATGGCGAGAAGTCTGAGAACGCGGTGGAGGCCGGAACCTGCTGTGCCACGTGCAAGGAGCTCCACCAGATGAAGCAGACAGTGCTGCAGCTGAAGCAAAAGGTACGTGCCTGCTCGGCTAGGGACAGTCCCGCAGTAAGAGGGCTCGGCAGAGGGGAGAAGGCAGAATGTTGAGAAACGAGGAAAATGAGTTGTCACGCACGACCTCTGTGAGCGTTCACGGAGGTGGGTACCAGCTGGGTTGGTACCTGGGCTTGGCTTCGCCCGCCCACCCTCAGAGCTGCTGTCGGAAGGGCAACGAGACGATGAAGGCAAGAAAGGGATCGATTAGGTAACTGTTAAAGCAGGCCATGAGGTGAGGGGCGTATGGCAAAGCTGTCCGGAGGATGAACTAGGACTGTTGAAACTTTTGGTAAAACAAACGTCCAGACACATGGTGCTGGGGCAGACGTACACAGTTCTATTTTAGCTAACATTTTGGTGATGTTTTACGACCGAGAACGTCCTGTCTATAAACATCTATAAGCTGATGATGAATTTCTGTAGCAGCTTTATTTTTCCCATTGGAAAGCAGCCTCGTGTCAACAACAATGAGGGCTGACTCACTTTATAAAAGGCTCCCACGCGAGCCTCAGAGACTATCAGATTTCTAGTAACATTGTTAGGCCATGAGTAATGCCCCCGTGATGGATCTGGGGACCTGATTTCTTGAACAACTGTCCTGAATCCAGATCGATGGTATTTATCATGCCTCAGTTCAGTTATTTCACCAGCAACTCAGAAATTGCTCTTACACTGATAAAACATATACTTACTGGTTTGTTTAATTGCTTCTGCCCAAGGCTCTTAGCACACCAAAGAGGCGTATATAATCTGTTTAACTTTGTTATTCTAAAGGGCAAAGGGTAAGCATAAGACAATATTGCTTTTCCATGTTCAACAAACATTCAAGCAGCCCTTAATGAGAACCACAGCTACCAGCAGATCAATGGGCAGAGAAGAAGAATGGCTTTGCTGGTCTTTCATATGTTGTTGGCAAAGATCTATATATGTATCCTGTAATCACGATCCTAAGTAGTCTGTGATCCAATGATAGGGAGAACGGGCGGAACACTTTGTAAGCATAGCACATAAACATATCCCACACATACCCTCAGGTTAAACTTGGATTGATGTTAATATTTATTGAGCAAATCCAAAAAAGTGTCCATGGAAGAAATAAGTTCGTGTTTCATAGGCCAGAGGATTAGGGCTTGGGGGAGGCAGTTGCTCAATATCTCAAGGCCTAAAGCTGTTCTCTGCTTCCTCTCCTGGATAGTTAAAAATCCAGGGGGAGACGAACCATGAGAGACGATGGACTCTGAAAAACAAACTGAGGGTTCTAGAGCAGAGGGGGGTGGGAGGATGGGTTAGCCTGGTGATGGGTATTGAGGAGGGCACATTCTGCATGGAGCACTGGGTGTTATACGCAAACAATGAATCATGCAACACTACATCAAAAACTAATGGTGTAATGTATGGTGATTAACATAACAAAAAAAAAAATCCAGGAGCTATAGGGAAGCTTTTCCCAGCCTGGAGGATCCTTAGAATAGTGCCACTAAATCTCACATGTTCGGAAATGCAGTCGCTAAATCAATATCTGGCTTTCCCTTGGCCTCCCTGGCTTTCACAGAATGTCTATTCTGTGAAAGAAATGTCTAAAGAGTTGAAAATTTTGTGTCCTGATACCCGTCACCTTTAAAGACCTTGCTGTAGAGCTCCATACAATCCAGTAGCAAGTACTTCTTAGTACTCTAGTAACTCTTGTGATAACTCTCACGCACTTAGTACTTCAGTAACTCTCATGAGGTTAACTCTCACGTACTTAATACTCCAGAAACTGGTATTCGGTAACTCTCACGCACTTAGTACTTCAGTAACTCATGCGGTAACTCTCATGTGGTTGGTGGGACTGGAATTGGTCCACCTCATACTGAATTCTGCAAACACATGGTGGCAAATCTGACCTAATGCTAACATTTAACATTACGAGGAGCAACTCATTTTTCAAGGCACCTGTAAGCATGTGTTGCATTCTGTAGTTGATAAAGCAGTTTTACATCCAGGATCTCATTTAATTCCCACCGTGACCCTGTAAGAAAGATGCAGGTATCCTCAGAGAAGTAAAGTCACTGCCTAAGAGGCAGGCTAGACTTCTGCCCCTGCACTGGGGGCAGGATTGTCCATTGGATTTTAACTTCATCTCACTGCAATAGATGCTCTCTGTTCTTTCAGAAAGAACGTAGGACATCTGCCCAAATACACTTTGACCAAGAAGTAGGTACTGGGTGTCTTAGACCATGGCCAACCCCATGATAGAAAATAGTATGCAGACATGCTGAATTGCCCCATGAGTGTAGTCCGCAAAACCCCAACTGTGGGGAACTCAACAGTTCCAGAACTCCCCTGGGTTCTTTGGTGGGTAAATTGTAAGGAAAAGAAAGAGGTGGAGCAGCGACCTGCGGATTGAAGGAAACTTAAAAGACCTGTCGTTTTTGTAAAATGAACAAGACTAAACCATAGTGTGTGGGCATGCATAGTTAGGTCATTTTTAAATTTTTTTTTTTTTTTTTTACAATTTTTAAAAGTTTTTACTTAAATTCCAGTTAAAGCACAGTGTAATATTAGTTTCAGGTGCACAATACAGTGATTCAGCATTTCCACACATCACATTGTGCTCATCACAACAAGTGCACTCTTTAATCCCCATCACCTATTTAACCCATCCCCACCCACCTCCCTCTGGTGACCATCAGTTTGTTGTCTATAGTTAAAAGTATGTTTCTTGGTTTGCCTCCCCTTTAAAATTATTTTTAAAACACAGGAAGTTATTAAAATCAGGATAGCGGTTACTTTTGGGGGAAGGATGAGACTGTGATTGGGTCAGCACATGAAGGGTGACTTCTGGTGAGGGGCTAAGTACCATTTTTTGACTTAGGTTTTGTAAAAAAGGTACTTGCCTTATACTTATTTGCTAGGATATAGATTTGTGGGGTTTCCAGATTCTGTGCTTTTATTTTCCGATAAGAAGTTTTTAAAAACTGTATGCAGACCCCAGTGGCTCCAGCTCCATAATTACTTTCTTTGGTTTGGGAAGGGGGAAAAGTGATTTGGCTAAAAAGGGAGATTTGAGAATAGGTAAAATATCCATCATGTAACTCGTAGAGAGGGTGCCGGGCCTGTCAGCACTGAGGGGAAAGTCGGAGGCAAGGAAGCCAGTTTCCTGAAAACCCCCGTGTTCCTGCTGCATGGACGGTTTGGTTTGAGGTGGGCGCCGCTGCTGAGCATGAACGAGGACTCGGGAGGGGTTTGGGGAGCACCTGCTGTGCCTTACGGTGGGCTGGGAGAGGAGGGAATGCAGGCCCTGTGGAATCAAGTCCTGCCTTCGTAAACCGTCCTATCTGGGCAATCAAGCCAGTGGGGTGAGTCCGCCAACAGCTGCCACGTGGAAGGGGACAGACAGCCTCCGAAGGTAGAGGTCAGTGGGGCTTCAGGGGCATGCGCACATTGGTGGCCTGCCGTCCGCGTTTGCACATTCTAGCACGGCCTTTAGTGCCAGGCAAAGAAATGACTTCTCAGTCGTTTGTGACCTCCTCTGCTACCTTGATCTAGTTGCTCTGCAAAAGGGGTCTTCTCAGGATGTTGGGAAGACTAATCCGTACTAAAGTGACTGGAGATGCTTTGCTGAGGATCACTGGTAATGTCGAGAGAGGCAGCTTGGTGTTAGGAGCACAGATTCCAGAACCATATAAGCTAAGCTTGAATTCTAGCACCACTACGTGCTGGATGTATGACCCTAGGGAAGTGACTTAATGTCTTTGCACCTCCTTTCTATTAAAAGGGGATGACAGGTAGAGGGAGAAGCTTAAAAAAAAAAAGGGATGACAAAACTATTTTTGTTTTCATGATGATCAAATGAGTTAACATTTACAAAGGACTTAAAACAGTATTTGCTACTTAGAGCTTTGTAAATGTTTACCAAGTAACATTTTTTTAAAGATTTATTTGAGGGACAATTTGGGGGCCTCCGTCGGTTAACCGTCTGCCTTAAGCGTCTGCCTTCGGCTCAGGTCATGATCCCAGGGTCCTGGGATCGAGCCCCGCATTGGGCACCCTTCTCAGCAGGAAGCCTGCTTCTCCCTCTGCCTGCCGCTCCCCCTGGTTGTGCTTTCTCTCTCTCCATCTCTTTCTCTGACAAATAAATAAAATCTTTAAAGATAAATATTTACTTGAGAGAGTGAGTGAGCGTGGGGGGCAGGGGCAGAGGGAGAGCATCGCAAGCAGACACCCCACTGAGCTCAGAGCCTGATGCGGGGCCCAATCTCACAACCCTGAGATCATGACCTGAGCCAAAACCAAGAGTCGGAGGCTTAACTGACTGAGCCACCCTAAATAATGTTAATTGTACGTCCTTACAAGGTGCTTTACAGCAGCGCCTACCTGATTCGTACCAACAGCTCTATGAGATACTTTATGACAAAGGCTAATAATATGAGATAGTGATATTCATGATTCTATCAATTGGAATCCAGGGTAATGTAGACTCTCCCTATATTACTATGACCTTCGCAAATACCTGCATGCCACAAGCCCATCCTCTGCTGTGTTTGTGCAGCAAGTCAAGCCAGGGACCCTGGACACCTACTGGGATGTAATTACCCAGCAGGAGGTCAGCCGGGAAACGGAGGTGGACATTTACTGGGTCACCTCATGACATTTACAAGGGAGCAAAGAGAGCTGGTCTCATCTTCCAGGCTTGATCCCTTAGATCCAAAGATGGGTGTAGGGCATCAGAACATGCCAAGGCTAGGGAGGAAGTCTGCCATGCTCCTTCTCTTGGCCTCTGTCGCCCTCTAGACCCAGGGTTTCCGAGCAGGGCCTCCTCCAAGAGGATGTAGGGACAGATGTAACATGTTCCAGAAAATCTCAGACATACCTGGTTCCTATGGGACTCCAGGATCCAGAGTAAGCCTTCTGGAGGGGATAGCCCTGACCCTCATAAATGTGCCTTTCTCCACCTGACTTTGCACCCCCAAATTAGCTTCTTGAAAGAAAGAGACTAGAACTGCCATTTTATCAAGTCACTTACTATGTTTCAGGTCCTGCGCTGGGCACCTAACCTACATTTCCCATTAAATCCCCACGGCCCTAAAGGTGGGTGGTGGTGGTCCCTTTTATTGGTGAGGAAAATGGAGGTTCATAGCGTTCAGTTCTCCCAGAAGGTCTCACGGATTCACATAGCTTACCTGACCTCAAGGAATGCGAAGGTCATTTGTCTGGGCGGCCCTTCTGACTTCCCCTAGAGTGAGCTGCCTGCAACCCAGGAGGGAAAGCGAAGACAAAGCTCTGGCGCCCTTTATGCCCTAGTTTCAGAAGTGACACACCATCACTTCCACCATTTTCCAGTTATTGGAAGTGAGTCTCTAAGAACAGCCCACGCTCAGAGGGCAAAAGTTAGCTTCCACCTTTTGAAGGGAGGAGTATCCACAACTTTGTGGACATATTTTTCCATCACGGTCACTGTTTGCCACCAGTTCCCGAACACCTGAGTATGTAGGTGAACCGTACGCCACGTGCCTAGTCCTGGCTCCCAAGGCTGAGGGCCCATGTCTTGATCACCATTGTCACCTTAGAACCAAGCACAGGGCCAGGCACATAGTAGGTACTAAATAAAATAATTAACAAATTGAAAGTCTGAAACAGGTAGATTCTATCAGTTATGGGAATAATGAGTCTAAGGATATCTAGACTATCTGGAGCCTGTCCAGGTTTGTCTACTAACCAGCCAAGTGATCTCATACAAGTAATTTTCACTGGAAGGTGTCTGGATTTGGAAGGGGATCTCTGCCGCCCCTTTGAGCTCTAACTGGCTTGGACAGAGGAGAATGACCGTGAAAAGGATTTGCAGCCCCTGCAAACACAGAAATGCGAACCATCTTCCTGGCCGTGGAGCCGTCACCTCCTGACCGGGGGATCCTCTTCTCTTTCCAGATTGCCCTGCTCCCCAACAGTGCTGCCGACCTGGGCAAGTACATCACGGGCAACAAGGTGCTGGCCTCAAACGCCTACCTTCCGGGACCTCCTGGGCTGCCTGGGGGCCAGGGCCCTCCGGGTGAGTGGGGAGGAGAGCAAAGGAGGGGGACAGAGCCACCAGCCACTGCCTGCCGGGAGCTCACACGAGTGCGGGCGGGACCAGGTCCAGACTGCACGGGTGAGGGCAGCCGCAGGATTCCGGGGAGCTCCCACACCCGTGTCATGAGAGGCTTGGGGGAATTGGGTCCTCGAGCCTGAGAAACCCTCATAACTGGGAGAAATCTGGAAGAAGAAGGTCACTGTCCTGGGCTTGGGTAAGATTCTTAGAGATCATTTTCAGTTACGGAGAAACAAAATGAAGACTTATTTTTAATGTTAACGTACAGAAATAGAATTGGGTGAGGAACACATGGGGGCACATCAGCCAGCCGTAACCCCTCGTGGCCAGCCTCATTTCTAATGTTCCTCAGGCTTACTTCCTCCTTCCCCTATTGTTTGTGAACACACTCACATTTGTATTTCTTTATATGTATAGACCTATATATTTTTCTTCGAAGTCAGCTTCGCTGAGATACAATTATATACAGTAAAATGTACCCCTTTAATCCAGTTCAACAACTTTTTTTTTTTTTAAGATTTTATTTATTTATTTAAGACAGAGAGAATGAGAGAGAGAGAGCACATGAGAGGGGGGAGGGTCAGAGGGTGAAGCAGGCTCCCTGCCGAGCAGGGAGCCCGATGCGGGACTCGATCCAGGGACTCCAGGATCATGACCTGAGCCGAAGGCAGTCACTTAACCAACTGAGCCACCCAGGCGCCCTCAACAACTTCTGATGAATGTATACGTCCTACATCAAGCTCGCTCTTACCACTACCCTGTATCAAGATATAGAATATTTCCATCACCCCAAAAAGTTCCCTTGTGCCCCTTTGCAGTCTACTCCCCGGTCCCCAACCGTAGGCAACCACCAACCTGCTTTCTGTCACTACTTTTGTCTGTTCTAGAACTTCAGAGCAATGGAATCTCATCATGGGTGTGGTTTTTTGTCTGACTTCCTGCATTCAGCATACTGCTTTAGAGATCCACCCTCATCGCTTGACAAAAATACCAAATGTCCTATTGTTCCATCAAGAAATATATAATGAGAACTTTATTTTTCTTTTTAGCAAATGTTTGGGGTTTTTTTTAAGATTTTATTTTTATGAGAGAACGAGAGCACAAGCAGGGGTGTAGCAGGCAGAGAGAGAGGGAGAAGCAGACTCCCCACGAAGCAGGGAGCCCAATGTGGGGCTTGATCCCAGGACACTGGGATCATGACCTGAGTTGAAAGCAGACACTTAACCAACTGAGCTATCCAGGTGCCCTACAATGAGAACTTTAAAAAATAGTTACATGATGTTTAGTATTTTATTATAAGTCCCTCCATAGATAAGATAGATCAACAGAATCCACACCAGTAAAGGAAATGATATTAGTGGATGATTCTAAAACATGGAGTGTCTTCTCCCTGATTATCATTGCTTAGTAGTGTGCTAGGTGTTATGAATGATGACCTGGCCTTCTAATGACAAAGACAAGACACAAAGAGCAAAGGCAAATAGAAGAAAATGGTATCTGCCTGCCCCTAAGTAAGTGAACGGGTGCTTCCTGCTGTGGGAACTTCCGGGAGAGACCACAGAGGCCTGCAGTGATCCCAGGACTTGGGTTTGAACTGGACATGGAAGAGTGGGAGGGTTTATTCGAGAATATGGGCAGATTTGAGGTTGGAAGTTCAACAAAAACAAAGGCTCCAAATTCCTTCCAGACTATTTGTTTTCTTTTTCACTTGATCTCCTGGTTTCTACCAAACATACCAAACTGGGTCTCAGTCTATACAGGGAACAAGAACTGGTCCAGGACCTTGGTTGACCTTGTTCACTCTGTTGGCCTGAGGTACTCTAGCCCATGGTGAAATTTTCTCCAGATCCTCCCACAGGCAGCCTCTTGCTGCTTCTAAGTAGATGTGGGTCTCCTTGCAAATTGATTCCCAGCACAGAGTTCCCCACCCTTCTCTAAGAGTATGTTCTTGCTCTGCTTCCCTGGAAGAAGTTCATCTCTAGGCCAGTCTACAAATCGCTCCAACAAGGACAAATGAAGTAGAAACAAGAGTACCATTGGCTGGCTGTCTTCTTAATGAATGACTTGCTAGCTTTCCTTTCCAATTCTGTCGTCTGGTTTCTAACAGAGTTTGAGCTGTCCAGGGTCCTTGATGGAGCCGAGAGTAACAGAGGACTAACTTTAGCAATGGACTGTGCCCTTACTTTGTCCTCCGATCCTTCCTTTCTCTCTCCTTATTTCCAGCATCGGTTTGTGATGTCCTCCATTGAGATATATTGGGGCAGCTTGGAGAGAGAAAAAGGTTTCTCTTATCCATAACTAAAAGTCCAGTCCCAGGGCTTACGATGAATCACAGACTAGAGTGTCAGCATGGGAAACTACACTGGGTTGGTGGTGAGGGGGTGGTTGCTGCTCCCCCGACCCCCCTCTTATGTGTAGGATGTTGCCATTCGCACATCAAAGCCCCACATTCTAAGGACACTTGACATACAGTGATCTCTGAAGTTCATTGATTGTGTAAATGAAGGCAAAATTAGGATAGCCGCTATCAAGAAAAGAACAGGTGTTGGCGGGGATGTGGAGAAAAGGGGTCCCTTGCACCATGTTGGCAGGAATACAAACTGGTGCGGCCACTGTGGAAGACAGGATGGAGGTTCCTCAAAAAATTAAAAGTGGAACTAATATGATCCAGCCATCCCACATGTGGGTGTAATATCCAAAAGAATCAAAAGCAAGATCTTGAGATGTTTGCATACCTGTACACATGACAGCGGTATGCACAATAGCCAGGCTACCTGTGTCCATCGTGGATAAATGGACAAACATAAGGTGGTGTATATAGCCCTGGAATATTCTGTTGTGTATGTATGTGTATGGATATAGTTATATACATCTATATTTGATATATTAGCTAATGTATATCTAATATATACACATTATGTAGTATTATGGTACACAATGAAGTAAGCTATTAATTCTCTTACAGAGAAGGGGTGTCGAGATGTTTTTGGAGAAATGTGGTCTACCATGATTATATAAAGATGGAGAATTCTGCTCATGTTAAGTTTAAAATGCCTATGGGGCGGGTGCCTGGGTGGCTCAGTCGTTAAGCAACTGCCTTTGGCTCAGGTCATGGTCCCACGGTCCTGGGATCGAGTCCCACCTTGGGCTCCCTGCTCCGCAGGAAGCCTGCTTCTCCCTCTCCCACTCCCCGTTGCTTGTGTTCCCTCTCTCACTGTGTCTCTCTCTGTCAAATAAATAAATAAAATCTTTTAAAAAAATAAAAAATAAAATGCCTACGGGGCATCTCAGTAGAGCTATCAGAAGGCAAATGGCAGATTGCAAAGACAAATGGCTGCAAGGGGCTCCCAGACTCTCTGGCCATCCAGAGCCCTTGTCCTCCTCGCAGGATGTGGAGCTAATGAGCTGTTCTTCGATTACAGGCTCACCAGGACCAAAGGGGAGCCCAGGCTTCCCTGGTATGCCGGGCCCTCCTGGGCAGCCCGGCCCGCGGGGCTCAATGGGACCCATGGGACCATCTCCTGATCTGTCCCACATTAAGCAAGGCCGGAGGGGCCCTGTGGTCAGTATTTTATCGGAGATCCATTTACTGTTGTTGGGGGCAGCGTGTGTTCTTGTCCCATGCATTTTCCTTCTGTTGAACTAGATCCCTTTGTCTTGTAGGGTCCGCCAGGTGCGCCAGGAAGAGATGGCTCTAAGGTCGGTCTTATGAGTGGTCCTTATAGCCCAAGTTTTCCCAGTTGCAACCCATTGGGCAGGCATCAAGTAAACCCAAGCACTGCGTCCTCTCCCCACTTTGTACATAACAAAATTGAGACACTCTTTTTCCCCAAGCTGGAAAGAAAATCTAAGATGTAAACAACCATAATAACAACAACAAAAAAAAAACACCAAAAACACCCCTCAGAATGAGCACCAGTGTACATTTTAAACAGGCCCCTCTGCAGCAGTGGGTTTTTCTCTTGGGCCAGTGTTCTTCGGCAGGGCTGTGTGGTGTGTCCCCACTCCTTTGACAGGTTTACTTCAAGAACAGGAAAAGCTCCAGTCTCTGCGAGTGGGTGCTTTCACTTCCAGAGCTCCCCGCTGCTCCCCCCACAAATAAGTCAGAATGCATTACTTTAGAAAGTTGATAAGTTACTTCACACTTTGCCTGGAAATACAAGCAATGCTCTTGTCTGATCCGGTTTGAAAATACACGGCCCTGGGGGAAATCGGAATGAGAGACACTTGACCCCAGCAGTTCTGTTCAAACAAATGGTCCCTTGAGTCCAGCTGCAGGCTTCCATTTGTTTCTGATAGAAAATACTTGTTTGTGTAGGTCAATGGTGATGGTGGGGGTCTACATAGAGCCCAGGGGTGGCTTCCCACGTGGTCCCCCAAGCTAATCTGACCTTTCTGCTTGCAGGGGGAGAGAGGAGCTCCTGGACCCAGAGGGTCACCGGTGAGTAGCACTATCTGCCCCGCTCCCTCGGGGGGAATGTCCTCCGGGGTGTAGCTCTGATGAGCCTGTAAGATGGTCTTACCAGCAACAGCCAGCCCCTTCTAGCCATGACTCAGCTACCCAAGGGGAACTCAGTGGTTTAGAGGAGAATATGGAGGACTTTAAGAGCTAATTGGGATTAATTTTTTTTTCTTTTGTCATGGCAAATCTTTATGTGGGAGGTCTTAAGATTAAAAAAAAGCCAGTATGCCATGAGTCTATTTCCAAGTATGTCCTAAAACATCCGACAGGGCTGTCATAACTCTGAACACTTAAGAGTTTAGCCAGCACTGCAACTCTAGCAGGTCCAGTGAGCAGGCCTATCCCCAAAACCCCGCAGACACATGCGTGGCTGCTTAGGACCGCCGAGAATACATTGGCTTGGATATATGTTGGTGTCTGGGAGATTAAAAAATGAAAATTAGTAGTATCCAAAGCACAGAAGAGTCAAGCAAGTCCATTACTTTTGAAAAGATCGGTGTCATTTCTGAAGACCGACAGACAGCTTAGATGCGATGCAGGAGGTCTGGGTTCTCATCTCAACCCTTCCACCGATTAGCTGTCTTGTCCTGGCCATCCTTAGCACCCCCGGATGTCTGTCCGTCTGCTCACCTGTGCAATGGCAAGTGGGATCTGAGCTGCCACTCTTCAAATGAGCATCAGTGACTATCAAAATACTCTCCACCACTAAGGGCTTTGCAGATAGAGTTTTGGAAGCAGCAGCTACAGCATCAGAGGCTGGGCGTGATAAGGATGTTACTGCAAAGCCGCGAACGAGCCCAGACCTTGCCAGTTCACGCATTAATTTGACATGCCCCACACAGCGCTACAGAGAAGTTAAAGCTTAACAAATACTATGCAATGATAGAAAATGTTCAGTCCATAGAAAAATGAGGAAGGCCTTGGACTTTTCCCAGTCAATGGGGCATGGATGTCTTTACAACATACTTTTTTTTTTTTTTTTAAAGATTTTATTTATTTGAGACAGAATGAGAGAGAGAGAGCACATTAGAGGGGGGAGGGTCAGAGGGAGAAGCAGGCTCCCTGCTGAGCAGGGAGCCCGATGCGGGACTCGATCCAGGGACTCCAGGATCATGACCTGAGCCGAAGGCAGTCGCTTAACCAACTGAGCCACCCAGGCGCCCTACAACATACTTTCAACTGCATTCAGGTCACAGTTATAGTCAATGATCCTTATAAACATTTTAATCATTTCCATTTTTAAAAGATAATATTTAGAGCATTTTTTTTTTTTTTTTTTTTTTTTAAATTTATTTATTTGACAGAGAGAGAGCGAGAGAGGGAACACAAGCCGGGGGAGTGGGAGAGGGAGAAGCAGGCTTCCCGCGGAGCAGGGAGCCCGATGTGGGCCTCGATCCCAGGACCCCGGGATCATGACCTGAGCCGAAGGCAGATGCCTAACGACTGAGCCACCCAGGCGCCCTAGAGCATTTTTGATACTCTAAGCCCTTTATATATATATATACATATACGTATATAAACTCATTTGGATCCTCACTTACGAAACCCTATGATGTTGAGGCTATTATTATCTCCAGATAGAGAGATGGAAACCCAAAGAAATTGAGTAACCTGCCCAAGACCAGCTAGTAAGTGACAGAGCTGAGATTCAAACCCAACAGAATCCCAACCTCTTGACCACTACTCTACGCTACCCCGTTTTCTTTGGAAGGTAACGTAGGAGGGTTCTTCTCATATTCTTTCATTCTACCAGATTTGACGTAGCTGAGAATTGGGAGGGAGGAGAGAGAATGTGTCACCACAGCTCATACGGGAGATGAATTAGGAGGCAATCTTAAGAATGCCCCCCCCCCCCGGCCGGCTACTATAGTAGTTGTTTACTCCATTTGGGACACAGAGTTATCAACTAAGTAGTTGCCATCAAGCAGGGGCAGTAGCAAATCATGGAGCCTATAGAAGCCATGGCTTTGCACAGGATTGAGTCTGTGGTCTTCTGGCTTTGATTCCTCTCCTGTGCGCAGGGACCCCCTGGGTCTTTCGACTTCCTGCTCCTCATGCTGGCTGACATCCGCAATGACATCGCCGAGCTGCAGGAGAAGGTGTTTGGGCACCGGACACACTCTTCAGCAGAGGAGTTCCCTTTACCTCAGGAATTTTCCAGCTATCCGGAAACCATGGATTTTGGCTCTGGAGATGAGTACCCAAAAAGAACCGAGATGAGGGACTTGGGACCCACCAGAGACTTTTACCCTTAGCACATCCCATCATCATCATGCCAGAGGAGGAGAAGAGAGTGTTTTCACCTGCAGTTAAATCATATACAGAGAAAGAAAAAAAAAACAACCCACCCACTGGAGACCTAGAAAAGATACATCTTTAATTTCTTTCACTCTTTTCCTGCCTTTTTCCCTCCTGCTCTTCTTCTAAATAATGTTTTCAGAGTCCCCTGCCAGAGACATGAGGGAGTAAGTCACTCATTTACTTGCTTCCCTCTAAGAGCCAGCTGGGGGGGGTGGGGGGGGACATATTGGAACTTTCCTTTTACTTCCTTCTTGTTCACGAGTTTCTGGATTTCTGAGTTAAGTACTCTCATGGTGTCTTAAAGTCAGGCAGAATATCCAAAAGGGAAAGGTGGCAAGGTGAGCTCTGAGAAGACATGAGGTTACTTATTCAAAAAAAAAAAAAAAAAATAGTTATGTGTCCAAAATAGACTATTACTCAGTATCAAAATTAGCCGCCTTTAATTAAAAGGGGGAAGACAACAATGTATGTTTACCTTGGTGGATAATTCTTTTTCCTTGTCACTCTAATATATTTTAAATATTCTATCCTCTTATCCAACCTTGTTTCCCAATTTTGATTAAAGGAAGGAGGGAAATAAGGAGCAGAGATTAGGGAAGATGGAGGAAAATTATAGTCCTATATTTCCTGTCCTATAAGTTGCCACATTCTAAATTCCAATATGACTATTAAGGGTTTGTGCCATGCATATCTGTAAGTTTCCTCTTCAGAGAAGATTATTACTCTAGCTGTAGGAGTAAATCCTCTTCTCAAAACAAAGTAAATGAATGAAGTGCCCAGATTCTCATTAGAATAATGGGCTCCTCGTTTGCCAAGACATTTTAAAGCTATTTGATCAAATGAATGGGCTTGCTCAGTAAATCATGGATTGTTAAATAAGGGTGGCCGACCCTCAGGGACCCCTGCTGAGTGGCCTGACTCTGGGTGCCCGGGAGGGGCCATTACGCTGTGACCCTAGTTAGATCAGTGTGCACTGATCTAGCTGGAGGCTGGAAGGAGGTCGCTCGCTTGGGTCACTGGGGAGGGAGAAGGGGAGCCTCAGGCAGGGTCCCCACAGACTCTGCAGAGGCAAGTCAATTTGCACTCCTTGGGAATTGGAAGTCCTTGTCTGGGGCCAGCGAAGCTTGCCAACACAGAGAGTAACACACTTTTGGACATCCTCTTGGATGCAGAGCGAAGAAATAACAGTTTTTCTTGTTTGGCAGAAATTTCCTTCCCACTATTCCCATTTTTCCTTAATTTTCCATCATTTAGTCCAAGTTCTAGTTCTCACAGGCCTTCTCCTTGATCCCCCTTCCTCAGCAGATGTGGGAAGCAGCTGGGAAAGGGGTGTATTCTCAAACCTGCCAGTGAGTCTGTGGTCGCCCATACACCTCTGGGTTCCAGAGGGAGGCATATTCCAGAAAAGACTTCCTCTGGTTCCTTAGAAATGGGAGCAAGAGAAACCCTGAAGAGACCAGCAGGAGCATCTGCTCCTTTGGAATATCATCAGGGAACCTCTTGGTTTTGATGGGGAGCACACCATTTTCCTCAAGTCCCCATTGGATCTGCCACCCAGAAAGGCAGCCACCTGTTCGGGGGCCCTTCCCCCCCCCCATACTGAGCCTCACAGATGATGCTGGTCACACACTTGCTCATGGTGGGGTTCCTCTTCCCTGCCTTGCTATTTCTCCCCACATTTCTGGGAGGTGTGTGCTTGCCTCTCTTTTTCCTTGTTGCCCTTCATTTAACTCTCCTCCTGGGAAAGCTTGTTGAAGAGAGCACTGTTGGTGTGCGGACACCCGCCTCCTTGCCACCTTCTCTCTCCAGAATGCTAGGAAGGGCTCCCGTTTGCGGGGCTCCCGTTTGCGAGTCTCCCGCGACAACGGCCGGCCTTCCCTTGTTGCCATCAGGGTACAAGTACTGACTCCAGTCAGCCAGCCACTGGCTGGGCTTTTCGTTTCTTCCTCTTGCACAATTCCCGGTACCAGCCCGCCAAAAGGTCACAGCGACAAGCAAATGCATTCTCAGTGCTCCTTTTCTAGCATTTTCCCTCCCCCTTCAGTCTCTCCAGAGTCCGATCTCCACAGCCGGGGGCCTCGCCAACCTCGGGTTCACCGAGAGCTGAGCTAAGCAGCTGTTGATTCCCATCTGGAACGCATTTAATGCTGCCTGTTCGCAGAGCACAGTATTTAAAGGGTGTGGATGGATGAGTGCTAAAGCAAATTATTTACAGGTCTTATGAAAAATGATTAGGTCCATCTTTGATTTTTTTTAATGAGGATTTGTGTTTAGAAATATAAACTTTTTTATTGTCAAATTCTAAAATGCAACCAAAACTGCATGTTTGACCAGAGGCTAGGATAATATATATTAAAAAAGGAACTGAAGGAAGCAATATCTGGCATTCATGAGCCTACTCTACATCCTATTCTCCAGCAAATCACACAAGAACCTGTGTTGTATAACTTCAATCTGCTAGATGAGGGCAGTTTATAGTTGTTCATCCTCAGATTTTCAAAACTTGGACTGCTATTCAGGACCAAATAGGTACTCTGTATGCCCAAATTATACTGTTCAAAGATAAGACACAATACTGTTACTCCTAATGTATCTTTAGGTTATGGATAGAAAGTCAAAGCTCATTGTCTAAAGGGGCTTCTCAAAACCTAATGGGGGATAACATTTGCTACAGCTTTGCTAAGCCACTCCATGTTTTACGGGGGAGAAAAGATCTTTGTAGAAATGTTGACTTTCATTTTTTGCATTGCATCCTGATAACTAGAATTTAGAATAGGAACCTAATCATTGCTTTTGTTTTTGGAAAGCTGTGGGAATAAAAATAGGCTGTTGAAAATAGTGCAAGGAGAGCATACATTTTAGTTTAGGAAAATCCTCCTCCCTCCCCAGTTCCAGAAGGAGAAATAATAAGCTTTACTATGCCGAAGGGGGGGCGGGTTCAAAGGCAAAGCTGCCTTCTCTGTCCTGGGTTCATGCCGGCACCCGCCACCCGCCACTGAGTGAACTGACCAACTGAAGTCCTCTCTACTGTATAAACTCAGGCAGGTGGGTCCATATGCACACTGGCACACCAAATACCAGGTGAAGGGCACCCCGGTCCTGGTCCTGCTCCCTCTCCAGGATTCGCAACTACTCTTTGCCTTGTGATGGCTTTTCCCAGGCAAGCAGGGGCAGATCATCGCTGTGACTAGGCGCCAGGCACCTCCTTGCACCGAGGGCAAGTCCCTCATCACACTTTGGGTATCACTGCCCCTCCCACTCCCCAAGGCCGGCCTGTCACACAGAGACAGGAGCCTCATTGTGCAACCTTGACATCTCTCAGATAACCTTCCTGAAAGGGAAATTTATTTGTAGGAATCCAGGCCAAACAGCTAATAGAATAGAGCCATCTCAAGTTATTAATAATGAATTCAGGGAAATGAAGTTTTTCCTGGCATGGTCAGCATGTGTATTTCCCAACAAATCAAAAAATAATTTTCCATATGAAGGAAAAAAAAACCCTCATGACTGTAATTGTTAAAGCATAAAATCTTGGACTTCACAGGCTCCTTCAAAAAATATTACTGCTTTAGGGAAAGTCTAGAAAACAGACCCTTCTACACATCCCCCAGAGATCCTCGGCATTCTTTACGAGATCCCGAGAGCACGTGCCCTGGAGGATTCTGTGTGTGTCACGACTGTTTATTTCGCAGTAACTAGTCCTATACTTCAGTAGCTGGGTTCATTATTTATAACAGGCCCATATCACAGTTGAGCTAATATTCAAACAGTTATGGATGTGATACTATGAAGTACTTTTGATAAGATTATATATGCTTAATAAAGTTATTTTTCTTATGTGGTTGTGCTGTGTTTTGTCCTGATTCCTGATCTTGGGGAATGAGCTGTCTTTTTACAAGGTGAAGACAGGAGATGGAGACATTTCTCTCAAGAGCTGGAACCTGCCCTCTGGGGAGGCTGCCTCCTGGGGTCTGAGTGTGGACCCAACCTTAGAGTCTGAGTCAAGGTCTAACGGCCCAGGTTCCACTGAATCTGAGTCTCAAAGGCCCGTGTCTCCAGCTGGGGAGGATCCTCGGGGACAACCCCCGCCCCCCGCCGGGGTGGGCTTTTCAAATCAGAACTCTCTGGGGATCATTGGAGAGGCCTTAGGAGCTCACAAAGTGGAGGCCTGTGAGGGTCCCGCCCCCTAGTCCTATTGAAGTATGAGCGACTCCGTTTTCAGTTGGTTCTGGATTAGAATTCCACATAAGGTTGCCTTTGGAGGAGAAACTACCTAAAAAAGAGAGAGGGTGGGGAGGAAGCCCCTTGAGTTGGTAGCTGAGGTCCCCTATGTGAAGACAAGAAAAAGGGAATTGTCATCAGGCCTTAGGGGAGGAGGAGTTCCGTACTAAAAAGGGAGGATGCCTCTACGAGATTTGTAGCACTCATTAGCAGGGTGCCTTTAACATCCCAAAGCTGGCCTGTATTTATACGTCTCATTTTCCTTCTGCAAATATTTATCAAACGCTTGTACGCCGCACGCTGTGCTGGGCCCTGCAGACACGACAGGCAGCGAGAAGCCCTAATCCCCGTCCTCCTGGGAATCTCAGCAACACAGACAAGGATCCTCCCAGGCAAGATCAATTAATCACGAAACTATGCAGTCACAAACTGTGATAAGCCCTGGGAAGGAGAAGTGCTTGGAGAGCCAGGCCCAGCCCTTGCCAGCGGGAGCCGCCCGGCGCTCCCCGGCCCCCCCACCCCCCCCCCCAGAGTGGCACGCGGCACCCAGCAGCACCCAAGCCTCCAGCCCTCGCGGAGAAAAGCTTCACGAATCCTCTAGGGGAAGTAAGCCCAGGGAGATCTGGGAGGCTGCTTCATATGTGATCCCTGCAGCCTTTTTTTTTTTTTTTAAAGATTTTATTTATATATTTGACAGAGAGAGACGCAGTGAGAGAGGGAACACAAGCAGGGGGAGTGGGAGAGGGAGAAGCAGGCTTCCCGCTGAGCAGGGAGCCCGATACGGGGCTCGATCCCAGGACCCTGGGATCATGACCTGAGCCGAAGGCAGACGCTTAACGACTGAGCCCCCCAGGCGCCCCCAGCCTTCTTAATTTAAACAGCAGCTCGCGACCTGAGCTGACAGCCCATCCGAGCCATTGGCTGGTCACCCCCTGCACTCGGGTCTTGATTCTGGCAGAACTGGAAGCTAGTTGCCTCCCGAGACCCGGACCCTCAAGTTGTGAAGAAGCTTGCTGTGCTTTTGAAATACTGCCTCCCGCCCCAGCTCCGTGTGCAGATTTTCATCACCTGTTCACGCGCAGCTCCAAGGTCACAGGGTGGCCAGGTGGGCAACTGCGCTCAGCAGCTGGGGGGCCGGGGTGGGCACAGGGAAAGGCACCTTTGTGAGGGGGTGTGGGGGCCACCACAGTTGAACGGCAGGGTTCTGGGTTGCTGGTGGAGACGGGAGGCAGGGAGGCGGTCAGTTCCTCCAGATGCCGAAGCAGGGCAGCGCCCCCGGGGGGCTCTTCTCACCCTCCTGGAGACTGTGCCAGATGGGCCGGGCCGTGCGCACCATCCAATGGCCTCATCTCAATTATATCAGCAAAGCCCATAACTCCAGATAAGGTCATGTTCTCCAGTGCCAGGTACACATGAACTTTGGGGAGTGGGGAGGAATACCGCTCAACCGAGTACAAGAAGGAAGTTTTCAACCTAATCTTTGGCTTTTATCACCCTGCTTATTTCCTTTAATAGCATCTTTTCAAATCTGAAATTCTTGCCCACTTCGATAAAAATTTATTGAGGGCCAAGGATAGAGTAGTGATAAAAGTCCTTGTTCTCATGGAGATGCCTTTTGGTCCAGGCAGACAAACAGATAATAGGTATTAGTCCAGGTTCTCCAGAGAAACCAAACCAATAGGATGAATATATGTGTAGAGATGTTGATTGTGTGTGTGTGTGTGTGTGTGCACGCACATGTATAAAAGTATAAATGTGTATGTATTTACACAGAGTTACTTTAAGAATCAGCTTATGTGACTGGCAGGCTGGAGACCCCAGGAAGAGTTGGTGTTGCAGTTTGAGCCAAAGGCAGTCTGCTAGCTGAATTCCTTCTTTGGGGTAGGTCAGTGTTTTTCTGTTAAGGCCTTCAACTGATTGGATGAGGCCCACCCATATTATGGAGAACAATCTGCTTTGTGCAGTCTACCCATTTACATGTTAATCTCATCTAAAAAAAAAAAAAAACCTTTGGGCGCCTGGGTGGCTCAGTTGGTTAAGCGACTGCCTTCAGCTCAGGTCATGATCCTGGAGTCCCGGGATCGAGTCCCGCATCGGGCTCCCTGCTCAGCAGGGAGTCTGCTTCTCCCTCTGACCCTCCGCCTCTCATGCTCTCTCTCTATCTCATTCTCTCTCTCAAATAAATTTTAAAAAAAATATCTTAAAATAAAAAAAAAAAAAAAAACCTTTGCAGCAACCATCTAAGATAATGTTTGACCAAGTATCTGGGTCCTGGGGCCTTGACAAGTAGACACATAAAATCTACCATTACAAGGTCTGACTATGTTAGAAAGAGCTTTGGGGGAAATTAAAGTAGGGTAGAGGAATAGAGAGTGGTGGAGGGTAGGAAGCTATACTTTAGATGTGATATTCTGGAAAGACCTCACCAACAAAGGGGTTGTGAGCAGAGACCTGAATGAAGGGAGAGGTGAGCCATAGGGAGATGTTGGGGGGAAATGATCCACACAGAGATTTGAGTGAGACCCTGAGGCGGACCTACCTGGTGTGTTCAAAAAGTACCAATGAGCTCACTGTGGGTGGAACAAAATACACAAGCCGGCAAATGGTAGGAAATGCCTCGGAGAGGTAACCACAGTCCGGGTAGAACCTTAAGGCCCTCTGTTAGGACTCAGTATTTCCTTCTGGACCCGTGGAGGGTTCTGGAAGAGGCAAGGATGGAAGAAGGGAAACTCACTGGGAGGCTGTAGAAGCAAGCACCTTGTTTCTTGACTGTCTCTCTGAGAACTTGCTGCTGGTCTATTGTCTGCTTCCTTGAGAGACTGGAAACCCCTCAGGGGCAGGAACTTTCTCTTTCTCTCGACTGAATTCCCAGCATCTCCCACTGTGCCCAGTATATGGTGGGAGTCCAATCAATATTTTTTATAGTGAATTTGATAGAATTCACACATTTTGTCTTCACAAAACCCTACAGGGTGGGTACTTTTATTATCCCTATTGTATGCATCCACTTCAAGGTAAAATAACTTGCCCAAGGTCACAAAGCTAAAACATTCATAACAACCAGAAGCATATTTCAAAGCAAACATCCATTCACTGTCAGCTTAACCCTGTAGGATCCACACAGCTCAGCCGCCCAGCCTCACATTCTCCCCCCATGTTGGACTCACACCCGACTTCACGGAAGAGGCCTCTGTGGTACAGAAGGCCGGCGGCTGCGTGTTAATCTGTGCTGGACTGACTACCTTTCTGACCTTCTGATGTGAGGTGACTGGCAAAGGCACACAGTGAGACTATATACATAAGATATAGATATGATATATTTTAAGGAAATGATGAAAGGATAATGAAGTTATGGTTAGTGCTAGATATGGCCCAAAGAAAACTAGGAGTCACGACTCAAAAATTATGTATAATAGATTAATACTTTAATAAAAAGAAACACGCTGTTGGGGTGTCTGGGTGGCTCAGATGATTGAGCGTCTGCCTTCGGCTCAGGTCATGATCCCAGGGTCCTGGGATCGAGCCCCGCATTGGGCTCCTGACTCAGCGGGGAGTCTGCTTCTCCCTCTCCCTCTGCCTCTCCCCCTGCTCATGCTCTCTCTCTCTGTGTATCTCTGTGTCTCAAATGAATAAATAAAATCTTAAAAAAAAAAAACGCTGTTGTTCAGGAGAGATTTTTTTCTAGAAGGATTATATCCAATGAGTCCTTATTAAATAGTCACCCATCAACACACATAACCATTTCTTGTAAAAGTTCATGGTAAAAGGGAACATAAAAAAGCATGTTTCCATTCAGGTATATCTACAGAGAGGGTAAGTTACTGAGCTGCAGATATCTGTCTGGTGCATGAACCCGATGGAAAGGTAAAGCTTAGAATGCACAGGTAGCCAGCCAGACCGTGAGACCAATGGTTTCCACATGCTTTTGACGATGACCCACTGGGGTGAGGGAGGGGAGGCACCACACATTTTACACAATGGCCCAATATTTATAATTGGAACAAGTTTCACGGTATTTACCCCTCCTATGTATGATACACTTTTGTATGTTCTCTATAGGATGTCTTTTTCTTTTTTTTAAACCCTGGTCACAATCACGAAGTTGATTCCATGACTTACTAATAGGTGGCAGCCCACAGTTGGAAACCCACTTACTTAACCAGTGCTTCTCAAACGGGACTGTGCATAAGAATCATTTGGGGACTTTATGAAAATGAGGGTTCTTGTTCAGCGCACGTGGGCAATGCGGAGTCTGAATTTGCGTTCTGACACCCTCCCGGGGCCGGGGGGAGGGAGGGTGGTCACTGCTGCTGATTCGTGAACCGCACCGCGACTAGCAAAGACTCTCATTTGTCACGCGGGAGTATCTGACTTTGGATGGGAGCAGGAGAGAATCAGATTCACTAAGAACTCCAACAAGAATCGGGAATGCAAATATGGCTCTTAGAGATCAATTATCCAATCCTTTGTGCCTGATACTTTTTAAATACACATAGATGTGGTTTCCCTGGAAACTGGCACAGCCCGAGATAGCCTCAAGTAAAGCTTATCTCTGCATTAACAGTTTATCAGGAATCGAGTCAATGGCCAGCCGAGGGGGAAAGAAAACATCTGGAGGGAGGAAGGGGACGCCCCTGGAAGAGAATATGGGAAGGCAACAGACAAAAGCTTTGCCCATTTTATTGCCTCTCTCCCTCCATGGGCCCTGGCCTTGACAAAGGTTGCTAATATTGGTAGGCTGGTTCCCAAACATGGGAGGGAAATAATGAAGTCCATACAGCTCGTCAATCCAGTTAAGTGTGATTTGGTTCCTGTTCCATATGCGGTGGTCTTCACCCGCAGCCCCAGGTGATTCAGGGACTCCCGATTCTCGTCCATTTCCAGCAAGGGGACAATGTTTTCCATTCTCATTTCTCCTCCAGCCTGTTTTCCTGTGGCTTTATATCATCATCTGTCTCGAACATCACTGCCAACCACACTGGGAATGGGAGCTGGGTGGGGAAATTATTAAACCAGAGGAGAAGTCCTATCTACGGAGTCATATTTTGCTTTATAAATAGTTTTTATGATATAGGAGGATGGGACTGTTTCCAAAGTCAAGTTTTGTTGTTTGGGTGTTTTGTTTTGTTTTAAACTATAATCCACAGGCGTTCTTGGCTCTCTCTGCTTTGCCTTCTCCCCCCCCCAGTAACACAGCCATGTGCTGGGTCTGCCCTGAGTCAGCTCAGAGAAGGTTGTGGACCTTTTCACCCCCAGCATTCCGGAGATAATGCCCAGCATCTTGCTAGGCTGCCATCATGCCCTGTAACTGAAAGACCGGGTAATGTGGACTGCTTCTCCAGGGTTCCCACGAGGTCATTTATTTACAACTCTGTAAAAGTCTCAGCCAAACCAAGCAGAACATATATGTGGTTATAGAGAGCCAGATGTGGGTAATTTGCCTTCTGCAAAAACCTGGAAAGGAGAAAGGTGCCACAAATGGAATTAGGCTCAGATTATTCAGAAGGGAAACCACAGCTGGAAAACATTTCAGAAAGAGGCCCCTTCAGAACAGCCTTCTTGGACAGCAGCCCAGCACATGGTCCTTCCAGGGCTGAGTCTGTGGTGCTGTGGGCTGCTGAGACCCAATGCCACTCGCCTGATTGGTACACACTTTATGTATAAATATTCATGCAAGGTGGGATGACAGCCATTGGGTTGATACGATTTGCTTTGGTTGTTCCAAGGAAACAAAAGTAGCCCCAGGGGATTGGTTTTCGGAGCTACACGGGCATCCTTCTAGCAAAGATAAAATCTGTGCGTGGTGTAGGGGAGCATTTTCTCTTAGTGAGTCTTTCTTGGCTAACCAACCCACTTGGTGGCACCTGGATCTTCCTCTGCTCGGTTCCCTGACTACCGGACTTGAAGTTCCGTTCAGTGGCCTGTCCGTGGTCGGATGGGACTGGAGGGCTGCACCCAGTTCGCAGAGAGCTGCGTAGGCAGCTCCCAGGCACCCATTCCTCAGGCAATTCAGGCTCTTTTGTGCCTTTTACTTGGTCCCCAAAGGTTCCCCAAGAGACCAAGGAATCTGGTTACTGTTCTCAGGGGAGAATTGCCCCAAGGTCACTCAAGGCTAAGGGGTAGTGGGGGTGGGGAGGAATCCCAGGTGTGTGGATGGGACCTCTGAGGAGTGAAGGGCCACCCTCGGAGGGAATGGGGAATATGAAACCGACAACCCAAAATACCAAGCCACCCACCCCCATGGCTCTGCCTCAAGTCTGAAATCCTCACCACTAATTTCCCTTCCTAAAGACCATTCATTCAGGCTACAGCTTTCAGTTGTGAGAGCCGGTGTGTTCATTAACCAGCAGGTACATGGAGAAATTAGTCACCTGATTCCATGTGAAGACTCAACAGAAAACAATTTGGGGGAATTGGTGAGATATAACAAGGAGGGGAAAAAAACAAATCTAACCTGAGAACTAAAGGTAGGCATGGAGGAAGTCCCCCAGGGAAGGAGGGTGGTTTATGGGAAGCCAAGACAACCCATGAACTTGATGATCTCAAATGCACCATCTCTTCCAGGTCAGTGAATGTCGTCTCTGCTAATCATCCTCATGAAGGTGAGGTTTCTGAGTCACTTCTATTACTAGCTGGGTGACCCCCCATGTCATACTGGGGGAACATGAAGGACCCAGCTTCACTTGACACAATTTGGATCCTAGGAGTCATGCCGGGGGCTTCCCCGCCCCTCACTCCTTGCTGGCTTCAAAGACAGGGTCGTCGCTTTCTCCCACATAGAATCTAGAGGCTTTATAAGTAGGGAGTTGTGCCACTCTGTCTCCCACCCTTAGTCAAAAACTTCTTGAGGACAGGAATTTTAACCATCTTCATAGCTCCTGGGGAACCTAGAACAGTGCTTGGGGCACAGTTAGAGTTCAGAAAATGCAGGAAGCAACCAGTCGCTAAGGATACAGCCACTGGGGGTCCCCAGTTACTTCTGTTCATTCAATTCTTCAAAAAGTACGTATCGACTCTCTTCTATGTGACATACACTGTGGTGAGCACTGAAAATATAATAGATCTCAAGACCAGTCCTGGTCCCCGGTGCCTGGGGTTACAGTCTAGTGAATGAAATCCCAGGCCTGCGTCGATACACACTGAAGCCCCAGCACCTTTTAAATTTTTTTCTGTACAGAATTCCCACAAGGGTCTTTATTTTACAATTCAAATTCCCACAAGGGTCTTTATTTTACAATTCAAAACTGGGTTCATGCTGGATAACACCACCTATTTATTTTGACTCTCACCCCCTTTTTTTTTCTTTTTTAAAGATTTTATTTATTTGACAGAGAGACACACAGCGAGAGGGGGAACACAAGCAGGGGGAGTGGGAGAGGGAGAAGCAGGCTCTCTGCCGAGCAGGGAGCCCGATGCAGGGCTCCATCCCAGGACCCTGAGATCATGACCTGAGCCAAAGGCAGACGCTTAATGACTGAGCCACCCAGGCGCCCCTTGACTCTCACCCCTTTTAAGGAAAAGCAACCACCTCCACACAAGCCAATAAAACAAGGCCTCTTACAAACTTTCTGCTGCCTCTTCTGCACGAAGTATGTATTTACAGGGGGCTTTCGCAAGCTGCAAGGCCTGCCGAGGAAGTGGAATTTTCCTGTTGAGCCAAAATTGTGTTTGGGCCCAAAGCTGAAGACAGAATGCATCAGCAACCCCCACATTCTAAAGTGAGCATCTTTTTTCTAAAAGATTTTATTTATTTATTTTAGAGATAGAGAGGGAGGGGGAGGAAGAGCAGGGGGAGGAGCAGAGGGAGAGGGACAAGCAGACTCTGCACTGAGCTTGGAGCCTGACATGGGGCTCGATCCCACAACCCTAAGATCAAACCCTGAGCCAAAATCAAGAGTCAGCCGCTTAACCGACTGAGCCACCCACACCCCGCTAAAGTGAGCATCTTCAAGGAGTTAGGCAGCAGCCGCCTCCCCACAGGGCCTTGCGAGCAGCTTCTGCTCAGAGCGGTGCCTGCCGCGCTTACTCCCCACCCAACCCGGGCTATGGGAGAAGTGGGCCGGGGGAGGGGGAGGCGCAGATAGCCTGTAGAGAAGACGGGGTTCTGGGGGCCAGGTGATTCCCTACGGACGGGGATGAGGAGGGGAGCTCCCCATCCTAAAGCCAAGTGAGAGGGAGTTCCGAAAGCATACCTATGACAACGTGGGGCGCTCACAGGCATGAGAGAGGGCAGCTCGCTGTTCCCTCGCTAGGGGCGCGCTGAGCTACAGGACTCACGGGTGTGCGTGCTCACTGCCACGCGAGCAAGACCAAGGAACGGGCCTCCTTGAGAGGATGCTCTGAGAGTCCAGGAGTCTGATTTGCTTTCCTTTTCCACCTACAGCCCCCAGCCCCATGAGGAAGAAGACAGGATGCTTGGCATGCGTGCCCTGAAGAGAGGGGACATACTTACACATAAAGACGAACACCTGTGTTGGTGAAGTCAGAGACCCGGTGAGAGTAGCCTCTCCCTCGGAGCCTGAGGAACCATGGTTTCTTGTCCCTGGGAGGAAGATGGGGACAGACCGCGGAGGTGTTTGCAAGGAGGGCTGCCTGCGTGTGAAGGTGACAGAAGGAAGAGGAGTGCCAGGGACCACCCCCCCCCCACTCAGACATGCGGCCATCACCAACACCGGTCCTCACGCCTCCTGCCTCGCTCCAACTGCCCCCCGCCCCAGAAACTTGAACTGGTAGAGGCCGGGGGTGGAGGACTCTCAGCTCCTTTCCAAACAACCAGGCCCCAACCCTAGCCCCCACTGGAGTTGCGGAGCAGGGAAGAGGCAAGATTTAAATCAAGTTCAAGTTTAAAGTATTTTAAAGGAACAGGACTTGGTCTTAAATCCCAAAGGTGGTTAGAAAGTTCAAATTTGGCCAAAATTTCATGAAAGGAGCCACAACCAAAAAAAGAGGGGGGACACAGTTCAACAAAAGTTAAGGACCACTTTGTATCCTCAACAAATTTAGACTTTTCGATAAACCACTTACAGATGAGATGCATTCTTAGCACTTTCAAAACCACTTTAGAGTTACTGACTCCAGGCTCTACTTCATTTGTTTTTATTTATGCCCAAAGATCGTCTTTTCTTTCAACCTTTTAAGTCTGAGTGGGTCCGATCCCAATCCAAGGCAAGTGCCCGAGGAGCTGTGGGTCTGAAAACGTAGGCAGGTGCCTCCGTCTTTGTGAGACAGAGCATCCTGCCCTCACCAGCGTCGTCGGCAGAACTCTGCGCTCTGTTTTCAGAGAGAGAGACATCTCCATCCTGGCATTTCACAACTCCTGCTGTCTCAGGGAACACATGTGAGGAAATCCAGGCCTAGCCAGAGATTTCCTTCAAATGCCGTGGGAGGTGGAAAAATGAAAGACGTGCATGGCAAACCAAACATTGAGGTCACTTGGTTTCCAAATGGGAGGGAGAAACACCAGCATGTGCAGATAAGCCTGCAAAGATTCCCAGGTCTTGGACCTGGGGCGCATAATTAAGACGATACTCTTGGCATAGGGGATGTCCAAATAGCTCCGTAATTAGTCTTGATTGCAGTGACTCACTTGGGGGAAGCAGATGGATGGGTGGGAAGGATAAAAACAGAATGGGGGGGTGCTTGTTTATCTCATTTTGATTTTTGAGTTTGGGGAAGTCAGTCCGTGACACCATTAAAACATTTCATATGCGTTTTATGATTTTTGAAAATCTTTTTTAAAAAGTAGTTACCTAAAATATTATGATGTGTTAAATGATAGCTTTAAAATAATCCCATGGGGTAGAAGGAATAGATGGGAATATAGATAAAACAAGAAAGGGACGCCTGGGTGGCTCAGTCAGTTAGGCACCTGCCTTCGGCTCAGGTCATGATCCAGGGTCCTGGGATCGAGTCCTGCATCGGGCTCCTTGCTCAGCGGGGAGCCTACTTCTACCTCTGCTGCTCCCCCTGCTTGTGCTTTCTCTCTCTGACAAATGAAGAAATAAAATCTTTAAAAAAATTTTTTTTAAAAAAGATAAGACGTTCATGGGTTGATAACTGAAAGCTGACTTGTGGGTACATGGATGTTCATTATAATGTTCCCAGGAAAATGTCTTTCTAAAAAAACCTTTCAAAATTGCATGAAGATTAGGAGCTTGGAAAAATAACTGGCTGGTTATCAAATGGAAGCATTACTCTCCTAAGGTCGAGATCACAGTCCGGTGTCCACCTGGGCTGCCAGAGCCTGTCCCTTGAGGGGAAGCTCGGAGCCTCGCTCTCTGGAGCAGACCCCATTGTACAGAACTGGCTCTGGCCTAGAGAAATCATAGCCATACACTTTGGATGAAATCCCACTCTCTGTTTTTCACTCCTCGTGTTTCTTCCCGATAGAACGGGACCAATGTCCGTGGAAGAAGCTGAGTCATACGCCCTCCACTGCCATTTCTGAGCAAGGTTTTTCCTCTAAAATGTTCTAGTGGGCTCATCAATTTGGGGATTTATCACAGTCGTTTCCTGACCATCCCCACAGCCACAGGCAAAAAGACTAGGATTGGGTTTGGTCCCCAGTGAAAAGAGTTCTCCAAGCTCCAACAAGCTAAAAATCTTTACATGGAATTCACTTTCAGGCCTCCTTCCACACTACCAGGCCCCACAAATTTGTACCAGCTTCTCTCCACTCCCTGGACAAAAGGGACATGAGTGGAGTGGAACTCTGGGTCTCATGGGAAAAGATGCCAAAGATTTTCCTTTTTTTTTTTTTTCTTTCTGTCCCGTTGGGCAACTTAGTAAATTCTAATTCTAAATGAATGTGGGGGCACCTGGGTGGCTCAGTGGGTTAAGCATCTGCCTTCAGCTTAGGTCATGATCCCAGGGTCCTGGGATGGAGTCCCTCGAGATCGAGCCCCAAGTAGGGAACTGCTTCTCCCTCTCCTTCTGCCTCTGCCCCTCCCACTGCTTGTGCTTTCCGCTAACTCTGTCGCTCTCTGTCTCTCTCTCTCTCTCAAATAAATAAAATCTTAAAAAAATAAAAATAAAAATAAACGAATGTGAAACTTTGGTTTTCTGTAAACAAACACAGCATCTGTGGAGGTAAAGGGTATCCCTGTTGTCCATTATCCAGCAATTTTTCCTCTTCTGGTAACAAAATCTGCCCTCCTTTGGAGAACCCACTGGTATGGCTGGGGCGTGGCCGACCCCGCTTCCCCCACAGAGGTGCACACATCCATGACCCAAGCCTGTCTGCATGGTCTTCCCACCGCCAAGCAAAGCCTAGAACACAGTGTGTATCCCAGCCGTTCTCACGTGTGTCTCCCAGCGCCTGTTGGTATCTTTACATCCTGTCCAGAACCCCAGGGAGCTACCACCCAGGGCAGCAAGTCATCTTTCCTGCCGTGTGGGGAGAGCCCCCCTGGGTATAAAGTCAACAGAGAGGAAAGCAGAACGAGAGACTGAGGAAGACAGACCCCAGACAACAGGACTTGAACACTTGGAACATGAGCCAAGTGAGACCGACCCCGGCATTTTTCAGTTACGTGAGCCTCGTTTCAGTCGGATTTCCGTTGGAGCTGTCGGCTGCTCCAGCAGAGCTTAGGCCGTGGACCGTGAGCCCTCACTCTGCTCTTTGTCGCAGGTCCGAGTGCTCAGTCACATCGCGTCCGTCTGGCTGCGGAAATACAGTGAAGCCGTCTCTAGAGCCTCTCCTGGGAGCTAACTGCCACCAGAAATTTCGGAAATGTGAGATACAGTACTTGGGAGGCATAATGGTCCCAGAAAAAAAGGCTTTAAGTAGTGGTTAGACTACACCCTAGAGGCATTTAAGAATGGATAGGCTTGGGGCACCTGGGTGGCTCAGTGGTTAAGCGTCTGCCTTCGGCTCAGGTCATGATCCCAGGGTCCTGAGATCGAGCCCCGCATCGGGCTCCCTGCTCCGTGGGAAGCCTGCTTCTCCCTCCCCCACTCCCCCTGCTTGTGTTCCCTCTCTTGCTATGTCTCTATCTGTCAAATCTTAAAAAAAAAAAAAAAAAAAAGAATGGATAGGCTTAGGGACAGGGAGGATGCTAAGCTACATGTATGAAAGTTATCGAGGCCTCAGCATTAAGAGTTGTTTGGGGGCTTCAGGCACAAAGGTGGAAGCTTCTGGGCAGGACTGCCTCAGTTCCCTAGAACACACTTGACAGGGGCCGGAACCCATGCCAAATTCATGATCTAGGACCTGGCAAAGACTGCTCTGCTTTATGTTCTGACAGAAAGAACCACGACACTGTGTTCTTTTCCAGAGAATTACAGGATTCTTGACGCCTCAGAAGTCTCCAAAGTGAGTTGCTTAAATAATGTAAAGAATAAATAAGCAATTTGGAATTTCCTTACTATCCAAAAGACCTATATGTTTTCTTGCAGTTGGCGAATCTCATTAGGAGTGAGAAAAACAGGGGCGCCTGGGTGGCTCAGTGGGTTATGTGTCGGCCTTTGGCTCAGGTCATGATTTCAGGGTCCTGGGATCCAGCCCCTTGTTGGGCTCCCTGCTCAGCGGGGAACCTGCTTCTCCCTCTCCCTCCACCCCTCCCCCTGCTGATGCTCTCCCTCTCATGTGCTCTCTCTCTCTCTCAAATAAATAAATAAAATCTTTAAAAAAAGGAAAAAGAAAGGAGTGAGAAAAACATAGAGGTTAGTCTTTCAGCAGAACTGGCCCCCAAAATGCAGGCAAGATACTCTGGGGTAGACCCAGGAAGCTAGGAATGATGTAGGCGTGACCCATAGCCCTTAAAATGGGACCTCTGAAGCAGATGGCTAATCGTACTCAACCTTCCCCCTTAGTAATAAGAAAACTTCCGGTTTTTCACTGAGCTTGTGACCATCCAAAATAAAGGTTGCATTTCCCGGCCTCCCTTGCAACTAGAGATGCCATGTGACTAGGTATCAGCCAATCAATGTAAGCAAAATGTTATGTTTAACTTCCAGAACGTGTCCTCAAAGAAAGGGGACATGCTCTTTTCCTCCTTCCCGCTGGCTGGAATTCAGATGTGATGTTGAGAGTTAAGCAGCCGTTGTATACCATGAATTGAACCATTAAGGATGGTAAAGCAGAAAAAGATGGAGCCAGGGTTCCTGATGGTCATGGAGCCATTACACTAATCCTTGGCTGCTTGCCCCTGGCCTTGTATGTGAGAGAAAAATGAACTTCTGTCTCTTTTAACCACTGGAATTATAGCTAGTTTTTAGTTTTCTGTAATAGCAGTGAAACTTAATCTGATCTGGTAAAACCCTCAACAGACAAGTTCTCTGAGAGTGAAAATTAGCATATCCTCAAGCCCAATTAGAAGACCCTCCAAGAGGAGGGAATGGGGCAACTGGGTGATGGGCATTAAGGAGGGCATGTGATGTGATGAGCACTGGGTCTTATACGCAACTGATAAATTATTGAACACTACATCTGAAACTAATGATGTACTATATGATGGCTAACTGAATTTAAAGAAAAAAAGAAGACCCTCCAAAATTCTGCCTCAGGTCGGGAATGGACACCATGGTATAATGTGTTTCAGCAGAAATGAGAGAGTAGTTCAGCCCCTCGCCCCCGGGTTCGTGACATTAACTCTGAAATGATGGGGACCGTCCTACTTTCTCTGGCTGGGGTACTGAGTAGCTCTGAGAGGCTGCTTGCTCTCAGACTTCCCACCCAGACTCTAACCTTGGAAGGGAGGAGGTTAAATGCTACAATATAAGTGTTTGCATGCTTGCTCTTTGGAAATCTGCTTTCCCAGCCCCAGCATTTGTTAGAAGAGACCCCAGTGTTTGTCAGCCCCTCCAGGGGCATCTGAGGGGGAGTGCACCTGCGCAAGTAAGAGAAGGGAACTAGGGAAGAAAGACATTAGCCCCGTGGTTCTCAAGCCTGCGTGGGCCTCAGAATCACTGGCAGGCTTGTGAAAGCACCTTGCTGCACCACATGCCCAGAACTTGTGAATCAGCAGGTCTGGGGTGGGGCGGAACATCTGCATTTCTAACAGGTTCTGTGACCCACACTTTCAGTACCCCTTACATTAGATTATATATAGAAATATATAGAATATCCTTTCGATATTGGTCTTCGCTTTGACCAGAGGAAGTGTAACCAAACAAAAATAATTAACAGGTGTCAAGGTACTCTACCCAAAAGCAGAACTGAAGAAGAGAAGGATGAATGAAAAGAGAAAGACTCCTTCAGAACGCATCTCTTTAAAAGCAAGGGGAGCAGGACGCAAAGGGTCTTTTGGAGGAGGCTGTGCAGAGGTGTGGCCCAAGAGACCAGACAGTCCTGGTGGAGGCTGGGCAGAGGGGTAGGGAGGGGAAGGAGGAATTTGGGGGCAATGCTAAGGTTTAGCTCTGCTGCTGTGAAAGAGTGGGTAGGAGAGAAAGAAATCAATGTGTTTTTTTAAGAACAGAGTTGTGAAACTATGTTTTAGCAGAAGCGGACACAAATCCTCTACCATTTGCAACCCTTGGGAAATTAGCACGTACACGGAGACTATAAACATGAACGTGCAAATAGCTTTCCCTACCGCTCAGTCTGAGGACCACAGAGCTGTCAGGTCAGCCTCGGTTTCCCTCCTCTCCGGAGCGCCCTCCGCACACACTCCTGCATTTCCTAGCTGGGTCGGCAGGTGGAGCAGTTGAATCGCACAGTGAGCCCGAGTCACGCCCCCCCCCCCCCCCCCGAAGCAGCTGCCCCGTGCCGCTTTCATTGGGGATAAGCCTACATTCCTTCTAGAACGTTCCAAAGTGGAGGGCAGCGGTCCTGGCGGGAGGCTGCAACAGCAGTGTCGCTATACGGTCTGAGGTTTCACTTAAACACCCAGCCGAGCTGCCTGGAAACCCCCTTCCCCTCTGCCCAGATGCAAACTCTGTTGTTTTTCATGCCAAGGGCAGTTAAGCAAGCCAGGTGTCTGTTACAGCTTCCGGCAGGCGTGCTCCAGAGGGGCTTCGTTAGGGGCCAACTCCTTACCACATTAATATTCCATCTGTAAGGAAGACTGCTAATTGCCTGGATTTAAGGAAGATTTTTTCTCGCTTTTGGAATCAAGGAGAATGTATTGGCTCTCCACTGCTTTGTCTGCCTGGGTGAAGGAAAGCTGATGTTCTAGGTTGGATATGAGACTGGAATAGGCCACTCAGAGGCAGTGCTCAGAAGTTCCTGCGTTTCACTCCAGCACCTGACTTCCCAGGATAGGACACAGATCACCTGCTCTGCTGTAGCTCCAAGAGGCTAGGTTTGCGCTGGACCAACACACTGTGTGGAGGACTGAGTCGGGGCCCCTGGGTTTCAGCAGCAGAATGTCCAGCCGTGAACAGTCACCGCAGTGTGTCAGGCCAGAGCCCATAGCAGTCGTATTCCAGAACACAACTGATTGCTGGGGCTTGCAGGTTCAATTTGAGAAGCGCGTCCCATCCTAACAGACCCAACGCCCTCCCCTTTTATAGCAAATATTGCGCAAAGCTCGCCTATAGTTTCCTAAAATGAAATGCACAATTACATACACAGATATTATTTTTATCACTCTAATGTGCTAACAATATGTAAAGAATAAATTAAAGAGAAGTTGTTATAATAAATTAATCTGTATTCCAACAGCTAGAAGACACAAAGGGGTAGGCTGATGCTTGCACCTATTCACACACTCACCCAAACACGACGGCCGCAAAGCAGAGTAAGTGTTGGTGACCATGAGCTGCATTGTATCGGTGATTAACTCTCAGTAAAATGCCAACCAAGAGTAAGTATACTCTTTCCTTAATTTACGTAGAATTATAAAGTTTTAAAAGATAAATTGCGTTTCTATGGAAAGCAGAGTGAGGCTGTAGGCTCTTCACTCGTTGTGACAGGAACCCCGCCCACACTTCTTGCACGCGCACGCACACACACACACACACATACACACACACACACACACACACACACACACCATACACCACACATCATTTCTTGAACAACCCCTAGGAGGTAGTATTGCCACTGTTGGGAACTGAACATTGAGCATTGGTGTGGAGACCAGGGAGTGCCCCCAAAGCAGGCAGAGGGCCCTTAGCTGCCTCCAACCCCCCTAGAAAGCATCAGGTTCTCCAGGTAATTACCCAACGTCTCTCTCAATGGCAAAATCCAAGACTTGCACACCTGATACCAGAGTTGATTACAAGATAGAGACCTATAGCAGGTGGCTCCGCCCTAGGTTCTGCATGACAATGTGACTATTAGTTCTGACCTCAGCTGGAACAACAGTGCAACCCACCACAATCAGCCTGAGAGATGCAGGCGAAAAGGGACGCCCGGTTCATTCTCCTGAGCCAACTTCCACCCGCCGCCCCCAACACACACCTTGCCAGGCTACTGAGGAAAGGCCTGGAAGCTAAGCCCACAGCAGATCTTCACAGAACAAGGCTGGCCCAGCTCTGTACCAGCCTCTGGGATTATTTGGCAATCTGGGATGTCAAGAAGCTCCTGGTTTGGGCTCTAGTTAATTGAATGTTCTGATTACTTGATAGCTACTTCACAATCCTATTTGCTTCGATGCTTATGCAAATGTTCTAAATTCACCCTTCACCAAAACAGCAATGGCTTCATTAGCAGGCAAGATTCCTTCCTCTTTCATCTCTTTTCCAATTACCCATAATGGAATTGTAATATTTCTGTATCAATAGAAATGCATTCAGTAAACCAAGTCCGGTTTCCTAGCTTAATAAACATACATATTAGAGAACTGAGCTTTTGATTAAGATTACTGCATCATTTGGGGCCCCTCTCTCCTCACCACTGATGGTGCCTAGGCCGACATCAAAGCTTGTGTTTCATGTGGATTCAGATCTCAGGAAATCTGAAAGCTTAATTGATTTTTTTGTTTCAGTTGTTATATATTTTTCTACTACAGTAAATTTTTTCTACCATAAACGTAATGTGTGCTGTGTCAGCTGGAGGTCTTCTGAGAAGCAGCTGCAGATGGACTCTGATATTCATGGGTGCTGTTAGAGGAAAGGCCTTCGTGAGACCGTGTGGAAGGAGCCAGACCTGGCTGGAAGCTGTCAGGCCACAATGCAAGGCATGCCGAGTGCCTGTTAGGGTATTTATGTAGCTGAGAAAATATGGGCTAGATCTATGAACAAGAGAGTGCACGAAAAAAAGAAAGCAAAATTGGATACTTTGAAGAGACTTAGTAAAAACAAATAATCATTGAAACATAGATTTTTTATCAAATCATGTATGGATGAGATTGCTATAAAAGCTTAGGGGAAGGGGCGCCTGGCTGGCTTGGTTGGTAGAGCATGCAACTCTTGATCTCGGGGTTGTGAGTTTGAGCCCCGTGTTGGGTGTAGCAACTACTTTTTAAAAAAAAGAACTTTAGGGGAAATTGATTAATACTTAGTAGAATTCTACACTTTTATTGTGTTACAGTATCTCTGCAATGTAAAGAACCCAAAACTGTAAATTATAGTCAATGCATTAAGGGTATGATTTGTGTAAAATAATGAGAGCGCCAAGCAGTGGATCCTGTGCAAAGAAAAGACAATAGGCTTACATCTTCAGATTGGTGTGAATATACATTCTATGCTTTAAGCTAAATGAAAACGTTTACTTTTTTTTTTTAAAAGATTTTATTTATTTGACAGAGAGAGCACAAGCAGAGGGAGAGAGAAAGAGAAGCAGGCTCCCCGCTGAGCAAGGAGCCCGATGTGGGACCCGATCCCAGGACCCTGGGATCATGACCCGGGCCGAAGGCAGCCGCTTAACCGACTGAGCCACCCAGGCGTCCCGAAAACGTTTACTTTTTTAAAGTCTGGTTTGATGGACTTTCTCAATGAACCAACCAACCACTCCTGACCACGGGAGGCTTCTGCATTTGTTAAATATAATACAGTTGTCTTTGCCACGAATTTTTACATAATGAAATAATAATGAAAAAAACAAGATGTGCCTGGAGTGGAGAGAGTTTCTGAAGGTCAATTTAGGGTCACGGTTAGATCTTTTCATTTCATAAATATTTGTTAAGAAGGGTGTTAGAACCTTGTTGAAATCATAAACGGCCTACTTTGATTTCACATCTGCATTTGGCAGAGATATCAGTACATTATACATATACTTTATGACATTATACATATATGGCATAAGTTTCTGGGCCCCAAAGGAAAAAAAATCAGCCAAAGAGTTTCTCTACTGTCCCATATATTTTCCGTCCAAGACATGCTAGGGAATATTCAGCTGTCATCTACATTGTAATTCAGCTCTCTGCTAAAGAAAGTACTGGTTTTTTGTTTTAAAGATTTTATTTACTTATTTGAGAGAGAGAGAGAGTGCGCTCAAGAGAGCATGAGGAGGGGAGAGGGCAGAAGGAGAGGGAGAGGCAGACTTCCCCCTGAGCAGGGAGCCCTGACATGGAGCTCTATCCCAGGACCCCAGGATCATGACCTGAGCCAAAGGCAGACACTTAACCCACTGAGCCACCCAGGCACCCCAGAAGCATTGGTTTTAAGATTTGATTTGTCCAGGCCCATCTCCAACCCCAGGCTGTTCCATGTGGTTCATCCATCCACGCAGAATTGCCTGCAAACCCTTAACTGCCCCAGCCCCACCCCATGGTATGGGGAAAGCGCCCACTCTGGAGCCTCACAGATCTCCCCTTCACCTCTCCCTGCCACCCACAGACAGTGTGATGGGGGCAGGCCCTTTGCCTCCCTGAGGCTCCAGTTCCTCACCACTAAATAAAGATGTAATGCCTACTCCCAGGTCTTGTCATGAGGCTCACAGGAGACAGGTTGTGAGAGCTCCCGAGGTACATGGACACCAGGAATGGATGCCCCCTCCTAGTTAGCTGTACCCTCACAGCACTGGAAAGTTCTGTTCTGGAAGAACCTTGGTCCTTGTTTCCTTTGAGGACCTCTCAACACCCACCCTGCAAACACCGAATTTGATGACCTCTTTAATGACATGCACATTACTTCCCACTTTAACATCTACAAAGTCGAAAGCATCTTACAAATCAAAGGTATTTTATAATTGCTGTCAACCAGGCAACAGTCCTCATGTACTCGCCATCACCTGTTGCTTCTTCCAATTACCCGTAGCTGTGCATATTATCATCCCTTCCATTGAGTTATGTGCATTTTTGGTACTCACGTGGTCTTTAAGATGGCTTCAAGAAAATTCCACTCTGATTCAACATTAAAACAAAACGTTGTTGTGTCTACCAAGAAGCACAGAACTAGAACAACAGTGTGAATTTGCTGTTAGTAAGCAAATGTTCTTTGGTGGAAGTAAACCACAGTTCTGTATTTTCTTACAAATCACTTCAAAAGATCTCAGAAATGTAGACACCCATGAGCAAGTGAAGCTGTGTCACCTTTTGTTTACTGAGATAAGGATTGCTTACCAAGAAATGCAACAGAAGGCAGAAGAAAGGGCCAAATCCCTCAGAATGGATGAAAGAAATGTCAAATCAATGAGAGACCAGCGACATCAATTTGTGCATTGCAAAGGACTATTGTTAAGATGGTGTCAGGGTTTAATGGGCGGTGGTTTTTCTTTCTTAGAGATACTTCAGCTAATGATGGGTCTTACAATCTAAGGCATCTTAGAATTGATAAGGCATGGTCCTTTCCCTTTTTTTTTTTTTTTTAAAGAAAATGAGTGAAATCAGCATAATGTGCGTATTGTCTCTATTCTGAAGTTGCCCTGATATCCAGAGATCACGTGAGAGGCAAAGTGGTAGAACATGCTGCCCCAGGAGGAGTGGGGGGCGGAGGAGGGACCTCTGCCTTCCCTCCTGATGGCTTTGCCTTTCATGATTCCTCTTGCTTGTGAGGCCCGCTGCTCTTCCTGCTCTGAGGCACCCTGTCACCCTTGTATAACTCACCCTACCTTTTTTACTTTCCTCATTGATTGGGTTCTGCTCTTACGATCATAAAAGTCTTGCTGAGGCATGAGTGCTGCCTACATACCCTCACCCATTAGTCTACTTCTCCAGTTCGGACTTAGCCTCTTTCTTAAAGAGTGATCATGAGTTTTACCGACTCACCCACTTCCTTATCCACGCTTCTAACAGCCCAAGATACGCAGGTGGTGCTCCAGAGGGAGTGAGAGTCTTCTGAATGAGAGATCAGTGTGCACACACTACCACAACCACCCTGACCCTCCCCATTGGTTGGCCTATGGTTTGGGGTAAGATAATTCCAGTTAGCATTTAAATAGCCATTTAATATAAGGCCAAAAAAAAAAAAAAAAGTTATCAGAAGTGACTGAGTATGGCGTGGTCAATTTAGATAAACATTCTGATTATTAGATAAATATCATATGCTCCATAAACAAATAAAAATACAAAGAACTATAAGAGAACACTTTATTCTGAGCACAATTTAACATTGCAAGATGTTATGGTTCTTTGTGATAAATATCAATTGTCTTTATCCTATAGGGTTAAAACTCCAGGTTTGATAAAGAAGCCTGATTCATAGAAGGCTAAATAAACCCACATTTCCTATCTGGGTTTTGGAAGAAATTTCTGAGAAGTTAGTTGTATATTCAGTGTGCCTTTCATTGGTTTCAAGTTTGCTATGACCTCTAAAAATGATGTACAAAAGTCATTTCCCTTAATCTCTTCGTGAAGCTGAACAAGCTTAGACCATCGACATTCCCCTCCTCTGAAGCACATTGCCCTCTTCAGGGCTGCAGGCTGCAGGGTGCAGACAGAATCTTCATTTCCAAGGAGTGACCCCTGGATACCTAATGATTATCTACAACTGCACCCCCACCGCCCCCCAAATTCAGCCAAGCTCCCGGTGCTTGGGATCAAGCTGCTGCCCGGTCTTCCTGTTGGCCACCGCAATTCCAAGGGCAGGGGAGAAGGCCGGCAAGACTGGGACTGGGGGCTCTTGTCCCAATTGCAGCTCACTGGAGGGTTTCAAAGCTTGGGGGAATTAGGCTAGACCCGCCGAGGAGTCTGGGGCTAGCAGGTCGGAGAATGCAAGAAAGCTGAGTGTTCTGGTTGAAGCTGGAGATTGGGATTTCTGACCCTTGTATGAGGAAAAGGATGTGGCTGAGCGTGGCACTGGGACACGTTAATGCCCACATGCAGAGTGGATGTTTGAGAATTAAACCACCCATAAAGTGAGGCGTTATAAATGGACTGTGACGGCAGCAAACATTTACTTTGAGCCACAGAGGTCTGGATTTGCTAAGCCACACGGGTGAGTGCACGATGGGGATCGGAGCCAGGAGGTTACCAGGGACTCCTCCGTGCTCTGGAGTGCTTTCAACTCAATAAAACCTACCCCAGTGTGATCTGGGGGCTAAATAGGACAATATTAAAACAAAACAAAACACAAAGAGACTCCAGCCTCATTCTCTTTTTAAATAAAATTGGGTGAGCGGGGGCAGGGGGTTCCGACTGGAAAGTTTCATGGTACTTTCATATAAATTATGAATTCCACGTTGGAACCAAACAGCACAGTTTGAACATAGCACTTTCTGAAGCTAGGAAAACAGGCTCCTAGTGCTGGCCCTGCTCCCCTCCTGAGCTAAGCCACCTACCTCCTTGTGGGAGAGACAAATCACCCCTGCGGTCTCGGTGCCCTGGCTCACCCCTTGAGAACCTCCTTTTTTCCCTTTCCTTCTTTCTTTCTTTTATGTACATTTAGTTCCCACAGGCTTCCTTTATCAATATTTCAATTGGTTGCTGCTGACCTATACTTGAATCCAAATATTTGCCCTATTCAGTGTGAATTGTGCATTCAGCCAAATGCTTGATGATGTGTGTGCTCTTTTGAGCAGACTGAATGGGCTACTTGACTAGGTGATGCCGATATAGCCTGGCCATTAGTCGTATTTGTTAGAACTGACCAGACGCAACAAGGAAAGCAGGAGAGAGAAGAAGGGGTTTGTGTTCAGTTTTCCCTGCAGCACAGCTATGGTGAAGAAAACGAAATTGTGTACTTTCCAGGGCATAATTACAAACTGTCTCTATGTTCTTCAAAACAGACTCTTAGTCTAGCGTGAATCAAATGAGCCCGCAATCAAAGGAGATGAATACTCCTGAGGCTCACAGTTTTATTTGCTCATTGGAATATTACCCCCTGTAAAATGAATACGGTATTTTTAATGGTGACTGGCATTCGTTTTTCCATTGTTCAGATGAGGACACAAAGAATGAAATAAAGCTTTACACATCAATTGCCTTCGGTTACTATTGGTCTCTAGACTGCTGTACAAGTATGTCATTTTTCTCCATCTACAAGCTGAACTTTTATGAAGATCTGATGTCACAGGACTGTACAATTTATAACTATAATATGCTAAAGCATTATTCTTACAGTTATGTATCGACCTACAGTGTGCCCCATACTGAGTTAAGTTGTGGAAACACATCGCGTGGAATAAGATCATGGAGTTAAGATTCTTGGCCCGAACCCACGCGAGGAAACCAGCTCAGGTCCAAGAGGATTTTGCCAGAAACAAGAGTGGCTTTGAAATAGATGTGAATTTGGCCAGCACCCTGGAGCAGGAAGTGGTAGTAAGAATGTACCTGTGTGTTTGCACTTGCCCTTGAGGGGTTCATAGCTTATTGGAGAAGGCAGACATGTAAACAGTGTAGAAAAGATAGGAATGATGATACTTGAGGCAACATATGAAGTGAGGTAATTGTGGGCCATTCACAGACACAAAGAGTTTCCAAGGCAGACTGTGCTTAAAAAAACAAGACAATATAGATATTCAGAGCTGGGAGAGGTCCTGTCCAAGTACGCTGGGTATGTCTAACTATGTTTTTAAAGCCTTGCTTGAAGCTCCTGGCTCTGATGCACCTGTCCAGCTCACACCATGCATATTTTAAATTTGTCTTAAGAATTTACAAAATTGGGTGCCTGGGTGGCTCAGTTGGTTAAGCGACTGCCTTCGGCTCAGGTCATGATCCTGGAGTCCCTGGATCGAGTCCCTCATCGGGCTCCCTGTTCGGCAGGGAGTCTGCTTCACCCTCTGACCCTCCCCCCTCTCATGTGCTCTCTCTCTCTCTCTCTCATTCTCTCTCTCTCAAATAAATAAATAAATAATCTTAAAAAAAAAAGAATTTACAAAATTCTTTGAGTATCTCCCACATAGCTCTTTGATTAAAAGTGGATTTCTGGGGTGCCTGGGTGGCTCAGTAGGTTAAGCGTCTGCCTTCGGCTCACGTCATGATCCCAGGGTCTTGGGATCGAGCCCCGCATCGGTCTCCCTGCTCAGCGGGGAGCCTGCTTCTCCCTCTCCAACTCCCCCTGCTTGTGTTCCCTCTCTCGCTGTCTCTCTGTCAAATAAATAAATAAAATCTTTAAATAAATAAATAAATAAATAAATAAATAAAAGTGGATTTCCTGGGGCACCTGGGTGTCTCAGTTGGTTAAACGTCCCACTCTTGGTTTTGGCTCAGGTAAGATCTCATGGGTCATGAGATCGAGCCCCATATCAGGCTCCCACATCAGGCTCCATGCTCAGCACGGAGTCTGTTTGAGATTCTCTCTCTCCCTCTGCCCCTCCCCCCATTCACATGCACACGCGCATGTGCTCTCTCTCTAAAATAAATAAATAAATCTTCAAAAAAAAAAACCAGTGGATTTGCTGCCTGACTTCCCTGTTTCTATTACACTAATGCCCTGTTATATAAAAGAGGAGTGGGAAGACAGAAATAGATATCTATTAAACACTTACTATGTACCAGCCATTGAACTAGACACTTTCAACTTTGTTTCACATTTATTTATGGAAAAGATTTTCACTTACTCCATGGCTCTTGATTCTGTCAATGCTGTAAGTACGTAATTTCTCCTAAAATTTTTGAAATGTACATATTATCTTCATTTTAAAATGAGAGATGAAAATGACTTCCCTTAATGAGAAAGTCACCTTGATATCTGGTGTTTCCCTACGGTCGAGAACACCACAGAGTAAAGGCGAGACACTGAAGTGGCCCATACATAGGATATTTTATTTGGGGGGGGTGGGAAAAGGGAGAATGTCAGAGAAGTGCCTCAGAAAAATTTTTTTTCTAATAAATATCCAGCAGTGATCAAACTGTTACAGCTCAAAGATCTTTGGAAGAAAAGGATTATATGAATAAAAAAATACATAAATATTGTACTAATAAGAGCATTTGAACCTGATTTATGTAATAAATCAATGTATTAGTCATAATCGTGATGACAGAAGAGTGAGGTTCATTACTTATAATGAGGTTAAATGATCATTTCTAAGAACATTTGTATTGCACCTGTGTTCATTTCTTAGGGCTGCAAAAACAAAGTATAATAAAATGGGTGGCTTAAAATGCAGAAACTCATTATCTCACAGTCCTGGAAACTAGAAGTCCAAAATTAAGGTGTTGGCAAGGCCACACTCCTTCTGAAGGCTCTGGGGAAGGATCTGTCCCAGGCGTCTGTCCTGGCTTCAGGTGTGACCAGCAATCTTTGGTGTCCCTAACAGCACCTATTTTCCAATGGCCTTTAAGCAATTTGGTATCTTATGTGGAATACATTGCCAATATAATACAATATGTTTCTAATTCTAGAACTAAATCACACTGGTGTAATTATTTATTGATATTGTGATGTGCCCACAGAAAGTCCTAAATGAAGAGAAAATGCACAAAAAGATGTTTTGCAAATCCTTCTCTCTTACTATAGAAAGCCTGAGGTCTTGTCTAAAAATTGCACTAACGGAGTAAGGGAGAGGAGGACAGCAGTCCGGTATATGCCATTGTGTACAGCGCTACATTTAACGAGGTGTGTTGTCCACATCACTGTGCCTGAGATGTCGGGAAGATAGGAAAGCTCACAGTCCAAGCCAGTCGAGGTTTTGATCTTTTTCAGTATCTCTCTCTCTCTCTCTCTCTCTCTCTCTCTCTCACACACACACACACACACACACACACAGCGACCATAAACAGGGAAGGAACGGGAAGGTGTGATGATTTAAAAGCAACCAACATGAAGGAAGCTTTTCCCTGAGAAGATCTGGCATTCCCAGCTATTCCAAACCTAAGTGTGTTTCATGTTTTCAAGGCAAGAAAATAAGGGTCTTGACCCAAAACACACCATGGCCATTTCAGCAGTGACCAAGCCCAGTAAATTATAACCAAAGGCCAGAAAAATACTGGTTCTCACACTGGCATGATGGATTATTGGCTAAAACAACCGATATTATATTAATTAAGGGAGATATTTGTTTTGCTAATGAATAATCTTTTTTTACAAATAATATGCTTGACTAACCAAGAAGAGGTTAAATATTTGTCAACTATCTGGGGTGCCTGGGTGGCTCAGTCGTTAAGCGTCTGCCTTCAGCTCAGGTCATGCATGATCCCAGGGTCCTGGGATCGAGCCCCGCATCAGGCTCCCTGCTCAGTGGGAAGCCTGCTTCTCCCTTTCCCACTCCCCCTGCTTGTGTTCCCTCTCTCACTATGTCTCTCTCTGTCAAATAAATAAATAAAATCTTTAAAAATATATATATATTTGTCAACTATCTGATGAAGTTACATGGACTTGGTGTAAAAAATACATTTTCCCATTGTCAATATTTTCTATATGGGCAGAACTATTTGTATTTGACATTTGTTGCCAAAATATTTTGTAATCTCAAGTGCTCCGAAATGTATAAAGTATTTTAAAGGCATGCTTAATATCTGGTGGTTTTAAAATAATTATTACTTAAAATATTATCTTCTAAACCATAAATATTAAGTGTATGAATTAATACAAAAATATATGAGTTGGTGCAACATGGGGCTCTTCCAAGATATAGGGCATTTAGCTTGGTTCAATAAATGGCTATTATTAATACCATGTTTTCCTTATGAAAGGGTCCAGAATAAGCCACTGTGGCATAAAAAATATTTTAAGCTGAAAGCACTTAAGTTCCTGAAACCCCTTATTTGCCTAAAAGCAGGGTCTCCTAGAAGAATTCCGTTGTCAGAAATCCTTTCCCCTCAACCAACTCTAATCTCTTCTTGGAGAGGAAAAGTCTACACCACACCCAAATGTACACTGCCACAAAACTATCATATCTCCCATCTATTCTCCCAAGGGCCCATTTATTGTTCCAAAAAATCACTTGTTTTTAAATGCGCTTTTCTTCCACTTCCCCACCCTGTTTCTAAGAAGTCATTTGTTCTCCCAGAAATGCTCCCCTGCCCCTCCCCATCTCCTATTAAAATGGTATGTAAATCCCAGATTCCTTCTTAAGTCACATTTTTCAGTGAATAAAAATCTGCCTTTTCTCTTGCTAATCTATCTTTCGTCTATTTTATTTGCAGGCCTCAAGTATAGAACCTAAGAGGGTAGATGAAAAGTATTTCCTCCCCAACACTTACTCTCTGAAACTTGCAAGGCACAGTTTACATGTCTACACGTTTCGTGTGTTATCGCATCCTCCCAAATTGGTTTTGTGATTGGACAAATGAGGTGACTCAGACTGAGAAAATAAAAGACCCCTGGTCATGGTAGAGGTGGGATTTTTAAAGCAGATCTATCTGACCCCAAGTCCCATACTCTTTCTATTGACCTCTATATTGTTTTGATGGTTATGTCACATAAATTCAGGTTTTAAGAGAAGCTACATGATCTTGTTTGGATCGCTCTCTCATTGCTTAGTGACTGAACGCCCCTGTGGATCCAAAATGACCTACTCCATCCATTTGTGATTCACGGACATGTAACAAACCATGTGCTATATGATTATACATATATAAATCTACATCTCCAGGCAGTATGTTTCAGATAGGATAGTATTACCTGGTGATGTAGACTTTCCTTTATATACAAATTGAGATGGAGCCAATGTAAACACACTTGAAACTCTGGATGTTGCGAAAAGGCAGCTCGGTCCTCAAAACTGGAGTATGGTGTATTGTGTGCTCCCCAAGCTTGCAATGTAGTGGCTATTGGTCCTGCATTTGCCACTAACCGTGATTTTTTTTTTTTTTTTTTTTAGTAAATCCCTCAGGCTCCCTGAACGTCTGCTTTTTCACCGGGCATTTCCTATTGAAGCCTTTCTTCCTAGGATTGTTGTAGCAACTGAGAAAACATCGAGGAAAGAGGTTTTTAAAGGTTAAGGCCGCACAGTGCTATAACTTTAAAAATCCTTATGAAACATGTTGTTCGAGCTCACATACCTGGTGCTGCCCTAGTCGAGGTGTTAGGTCAACCACCCGCCTGCTCAGTCCACGCACTTAAGGGTTTGTTTTTCCCCAGAAACAGAGGCATGCACGGCGCCCTTCAAGACTCATGCTAGAAAGCACGGATAATAAATTATTAAGAGAACAAAGACTGAGCTCATCGAAAAGCTATTGCTCTGTGGGTAAATACAACCCCACTGTGTATTAAACAAAAATTAAACCCCATTTTCTTTTTTATAGTTAACTTGCCATCAATTCAAATAGAGAGAACAAGGCACTGGACACAGTTAATAGTCTGCAGACCGGCCAGGCCTGGCTTTGAAAGCATTTACGCTTCCCTGAAGTGCTGCTTGTGCCCAATTATAACTCACTACTTACCATCTTCATAATTTAAATCTGTCCGCCCCTTAGGGGGGGAAATTTTTTGCTAATCAAAGCCATGAATGCACCTTTTTCCTTTTGACAGCATTAAATTAAAGCTAAATGGTCGGTTTTGAATGAGTTACTGTGAAGAATAAAGGCATTAATGAGGTAATTTCATTATGGAGACTCATCCAGGCCTATGTGAAAGCGAGGGAAGTAAGTGGAGGGGAAAGCTGCAGAGGAAATTAGGGTTCCTTCCACCCTAATTAATGTTTGGGGGCATTTAGTACAGGCACCAAATTAACTGCTCCAAAGAACTCTCATTGAAAAAAAATACATTGTTGCCCTCCTGTGTAATTAGAAGACACTCCAAGGAGAACCCTCTGTGAGTATAAAGCCCAGCTTTAACTGATTCGGCGGCTCCCAGGGAACTGGCCATTAGGGAGGCTGAAGTTTAGGGAAGCGCCAGGCAGACAATATAGGATTGTTTAGGTCCTCGGACTCCGGGAGCTGTAAACAGGTAGCCTCTGAATAAGGAATTATGAGACTCCCGGGAGGCCTGTCTTCCCAGCAAAACAGTCTTAAATGCATCCAAAAGGAAGAAAGAAAGGTGAATAGGCCCAGCGTGGTTAGCAAAGAGAATGCTCAATGCTTGTCTTAAGTGATTACATGAGGTTGTGCCCGCCTCTCTCCTTGAGTTATCTTTACACTGCTTTTGTCTCCTCTAATTGGAGCTGATGAGGTGCTAATTGGAGGCCTTTTTTAAAAGCCCACTACTTTAATCATTGGAAAATCTGGGGAGACTGAGGGAGTGGAGTTAATGAGACCAAAAAAGAAAAAAAAGAGAGAGAACTATAAAGTGTAGCTGGACCACAAATAAAGCTGTCATCTGTGTGGGTCCAGGAGAGGTGAAACGGAAAGGTTTGGTGGGGGAGGAAGGGGCGCGACCGAAAGATTTGATTTTCAGATCTTTCCAGAGCATCTTCCCAGCTTAGCCAGAACGGGAATCATCTGGTTAGTCTGCTGTGCCTGTCCTTTCATTCCCATATTGGGCTGAATTCAGGCTAAAACCTTTATGTCCCAACTCCCTGGCTCCCTTTCAAGAACTGTGGGGAGAGACTGTATGGGAGACAGGCATGCGTCATCCCGACCTTTGTCCCCCTTCTCAGAGGGAACAAAGTTCTCCTCCCGCCAGTTGGATGTGATTTGCCATTTCTTCCCGCTGCGGAGAAGAGCCTTCATCACAGACCTGCCCCTGCATCCCAGGCGTGGGGTGAAACGTGGGCATGAACATTTGCCTTCAAGGAATAGGAATTAGGGAAAAGAAGGTAGCATTGACTTAACCAATGGTGCCTCTGAGAGTTGAATATGTTGATTTTTTTTTTTTTTTGCTTCCTCTTTATACTTTTCTATGCTTTCCAAATCTTTAGAATGAACCTGTGTAACTTTTATCATCAGAAAAATGGCATCTTAATATCTTTGGTCAAGGTGACTGTTTCCATTTTTAAGTAGCAAAGAAATGAGAGCAGAGTGTGTTGCAGGGAGGAGAGGCGTGCTGTGGAACAGTGGGCTTCCAGAATCACCTTCTGGCAGGCAGGGCGGCTGGCTTGTCTGCTCTCGTTGTGTATCAGGAACCCCACAGAAAGGAAGGATGCCGGGGGGACTTGGAGATAAGCATCGAGAACACGGGCTCCCCGGGGCTGCCATTTGACACTCCCTTCCCTGACCTCTTGGAGGATTTAGAAAGTATGCCGAAGGATTTAGCATCTTATACATTATCTCTTATTGTTGTCAAACACTCCTTGCACGTTCATTTCCTGACACATTGTAACTTACTTGAGGGCACTGACCCTGCAGTTTGTCTCCCACTCCCACCTAAGTATTCAAGTGCTTAAGTTGCCTTTCCATGCTGCCTTAATGTAAAATCCAGCCACGTCATACGCATCGGTCAAAGAAATATGAAGGTGACATGCCACAGGTCAGCCTGTCACTGTGAGCACGTGACGTGTGCAAACCCTAGGGCGACTGCAGTTTATCCTTGTTGAAATGAGCTGATACATGTCAAGTGCTTGGAACAGTGCCTGGCATGCAGTTAGGTGTCAATAATTTAAAGCCAACACAAGGAGACTAAGTGAGAGACAGAAACCCAGGAAGCAGAAGAGTCGTAAAAGGCAACAATGTTTGTGCAGCATCTGGTCTGAAAATTGTGAATCGAAGGAAGAGTTTGGTTTAGGGGGAGATGCTTAGAATGGACATCATTTATGTCATTTGTGGGCTGAGAAGGCAGCCTGCCAGTACCCTGGCTCTAGGTCGGTAAGACCACACTCCCCACATGGAGAACCTTAGGATTGCAACGCTAGAAAGATCCCTACAAGTGCCACTGCTCTGCAGAGGAAGAAGTGAGGAGCTCATAATCACCCAGGTCCCCGAGAGGGGCGGAGTCCGCCCCAGACTCTAGATCTTCAACCTACCAGGTCAGTGCTTTTTTCCCCTAATACCATGCAGCCCCACAGGACCAGAAATTGGCCAGTCTCCTCCTCTGAAGTCCCTGAGGACGTTGGATTAGAACAGGAGAGCCCTGCCGTCCGTCGTATACACACGCATGCATTTGCACGCATATTCTGACACCTACACCCATGATGTCAGCCCCAGTTTGGGGTAAATACTTCTTTAATCTTACATGGACAATTTGAAAATCAAGAGAAAGGTCTCTGTGTGTCCGGGTGGCTCTCCACCAAGCCGATGCTTTCGGTCACTCATGCAGCCGTGCATTCAGCATCCAACAAACACTGGGATGCCTGCAAAGTGCCACCTGAGCTGAGTATGGGGGATGTGAAGGTGAGCAAAACCCCACACAACCTGCCCTCACGGAACTTCTTGTCCAGGGCAGGGGGCAGGCTTTGCGCAAAGATTTACACAAGAAATGTTCTGATTCCTGATGCTGTCATAAATGCTATGAGGGGAAAGCAGTGTGTGATGCCAGAGTATGGGTGTTGGAGGACACATTCACCAAGGTCTCCAGGTGACACTGAGGCAGGTGCTTTGAGCTACGGTCAGCAGACAGCAAAACCTCCCCTCAGCTCCTATTAAAGCAGCTTCTAATGAGTTAATTAGCAGCCTGAGGACGGGGGGTGACTGAGGGGGGGAGGGAGGACACACCACAATATGCAGAACCTCAGCAGATGCTTTGGCAGGAGGCTGGGGAAGCTGTTTGCTAGCTGACTGCAGCTTCTGAAAGACCAAGCAGAAGGGTCAATCAGTGTGGCCTCTATCAGCTCAGGGGCTGTATTTTTTTTTTTTTTTAAGATTTTATCCATTCATTTGACAGAGAGACACAGCGAGAGAGGGAACACAAGCAGGGGGAGTGGCAGAGGGAGAAGCAGGCTTCCCATGGAGCAGGGAGACCGATGCGGGGCTCGATCCCAGGACCCTGGGATCACCATCTGAGCCGAAGGCAGACGCCCAACAACTGAGACACCCAGGTGCCCCCAGGGGCTGTATTTTTTAATATTTAAAAGAAAAAAACAGAACGAGCAATCTGACAATGTTTTTGTTTTACAAATTAATTTGATAAAATAACTTGCACAGACAAAAATTAAATTGAACTTAGTTATACAATGATTCAATTGACTTCATTGGAAAAATACCTTTATATGAGCTCTGAGACACATGAGAGCCAGAAATTAAGATCTCAGCCTTTTTTTTTTTAAGATTTTTTTTAATTTTAGAGAGAGAGAGAGCACAAACAGGGGGAGTGGCAGGCAGAGGGAGAAGCAGGCTGCCCACGGAGCAGGGAGCGCAACGTGGGGCTCGACCCCAGGACCCTGGGATCATGGTCTGAGCCAAAGGCAGATGCTTCACCGACTGAGCCACCCAGATGCCCCAAGATCTCAGCATTTTAGCGTGAGAGGGGAATTTGAAGATCGCAGAGACACATCTCCCAATTGGACAAGGAAGAAAGGAAGATCCAGAAAGATAAGTGACTTCCTTGCAGATCATGTCAATGGCAAGATTAAAGAACGGGGCTCCTGGATAATAAATGAAGTGGATGAAAATGCAACAAATACATCAAAAGCCATGACTTCCAAGTGATACAACCAAACAGAAAAACACGGAAAGCCAACAACAAAAACATATAGGTCACTTCTGGATGATGCCTGGGAACTAAGTCTTTAGTTTGGAGCTGTTAAACTGTATTGTCCCTGCATTTCAACCCTCTTTGGAGCATGGGCTGTGCTCTGTACGAGGAGGGGAAAGATGTGATCTGACCAGCTCATGTTCAGCAGGTTTTGAAGGGGGCTGGGAGGGTACATCTGAAGGGCAAATCTAGCAGGTGGCAGGTATCGGAGAGGCTATGACAGCCTGGAGATAATGCACCAGCAGGAATGTGATAGAGGCAGGAGCATGAAGCCTCCCATCTGGAATGGCTGGGAGGGTGCTTTCTGTCAAAAGGATTCTCGTGCTAAATGGGAATTTAGCTGAAGGAGGAGGGTCATAATGCCAAAGCGTCTACAGGATGACCTGTGGGCAATGGTAGAAGGGACTAAAGCTGTTCTGGAGAAGAGAAGCTTTAAGGGCGGAGGGCAGAATTTGAGATTTCAGAGGTGATCCTGGTGCACGCCAGCAGGGATGGGGAAAGCTTCCTGGAGAAGACAGAACTTGACTGAGTTCGAAAGGTTAATTGGTAGGTTTGGATAGACAGAGGGACCTCCCTGACAAGGTCATCTTACCTAGACATGGTTTTAATGTTCTTGCTTCTGGTTTGTCATATTTTATTTTGCTTATAGATTGTTTTGGTAGCATTTACTTACCATATATTTGGTTTTTGCCTTAGTTTAATTTTGATCCAAATATTTATGAAACATATTTTATGTGCCAAAAAAAGAATATCATCATCTTATCAAACTGAGTGAAATAATGGATGGAGGAAAAAATCGTCAATGGCTGCTCAGAACCAGACACGATGCATCCGTCTCCTAATAGAAGTGCACATTCCTCACTGCCTATGAACTATTCTTGCCGAAAATCCTAACGAGGTTGGTGGTGCTTCTGATAGCTTAGCGTTCTCAAAGATGACCTTTGTCCAGGGCTCAGAAGTTCTCACTGTTTTGCAATAAATCCCTAACTTTTCCTCTAGCATCTCGTGGTCCTCCAGACTCCTCATCTCAAACCCCCAGAGCGATCCACGTAAACTATGTATTTGTGTACATTTCTGCCCTGGTCTAATGCGCCAGGCCTTGCTGTGGGTTGAATTGTATCTCCCCCACCCCAACAAAGATATGTTCTATCCCCAACCCCCAGTACCTATGAACGTGACCTCATTTGGAAACAGGGTCTTTTCAGAGGTAATCAAGTTAAAATGAGGCCATCCTGGATTAGGGTGACTTTAATCAATGACTAGTGTCCTTATGAGAAGAATCAAATTAGACATGGAAACACAGAGGGAAGATGGCCATGTGAACCCAGAGACTGCAGCTGGAGGGATGTAGCCACAGCCAAGAAATGCCAAAAATCACTGGCAGCCACCAGAAGCTGGGAGATTTCCCTCTTATCTGCAGGGACGACTCCTCATCCCCTCTGACCTCTGTACCTATTGTCCCCTCTGGCTACAATGACTGTCCTCCCTTTCCTGATCTACCCAGATACCTCTTAGTCTTTGAACCCTTACTTTTCCTCCCGGGCAGAACTAAAGTCCTTCTGGGACCCCAAAGCACTTTGTGCCCGCCTCTTACTTCGTGTTTGCCAGGCAGCACCGCAGTGGATTCCCTACCAGATGTGAGCTCTACCATAGATGGGAGAAGGTCTTACTCTCTCCATAATCCCAGTGCTCTGCAGAGTAATGGTAATCACAGCTAATGGGATTGAGTGACTCAGGATCCAAGCATTGCCTCAAGTCTTTTCCATGTATTGACTCAGTTCATTCTCACAGCTCTGAATCATTATCCCCATTTCACAGATGAGAAAACAGAGGCACAGAAGGTTAAGTGACTTGCCCAGCATCACACACAATAAATGTGGTGGCATGATTCAAGACCACTGTAGACAGAGCTCTCAGGACATGGCGTGCTAATAGGGGGCCAGGAGATGGGACAAGGGTGGGACAAATAAATGAAGGGATTTGCAAAACTTCTCTTGATAGGTATTCATAATCTAAATCTAACCAATTCATCATTCTCCTGTGCTTCCCAAGTTACCAACCCCACATTGGAGAATGTGTCTGATGACGTTGAATGGCACAGCAAAGGAACCCAGTGGTTTCTACATGATCTGAAGTTCATCATACGGGAACCCAGTTGCCAAAATTGGCTTTCTGTCCACAGAGCTCCCTCTGGCCTTGGCCTCTAACTCCTTGATTTTTTTCATCTCTCGTACCTTTTGTCACTTTCCCACCCTCATCAACTGTTCAGTTCCTTTGCTTGACCTGTTGAACCGCATTCGACTTGATTCATATCTAAGTTAGCCAAGCACATTCTAATTTTAGCTTTCAACAAGGTACTACTAGGTCCATTAGCTTGATGTTTTCTCAAAACAATGTAGGTGCATTTTAAAGTTTTACTATGCCGATCATTAATGAAATGTTATAAAATCAAAACACCACTTAGCAACCACGCACCACACCCACAAGTGGCCTTGAGGAAGTATCATCTGATGTGTTTTCCACTCTTGTTCTTTACAGTCCTTTTTTAAAAATGATGGTATAATATACATAACATAAAATTTACCATTAGTGACATTTAGTACATATACAGTGTCGTACAACCATCACCACTATCTAGTTCCTGAACATTTTCATCACCCCTAGCAGGAATCCTATACCCGGTAAGCAGCCCCTCTCCAACTTCCCTCCCCCCTGCCCCGGGGAACCACCAGTCAGCCTTCTGTCCCTATAGATTTGCCTATTTTCAATACTTCATATAAACGGAATCATATAGTAAGTGACCTATTGTGTCTGGCTTGTTTCACTTAGCGTAGATATTTTCAAGGGCCATTTGTATGTAGCACATATCAGCTCTTCATTCCTTTTATGGCTGAATAATATCCCATGATAGGGATGTATCACATTTTACCTTTACCCTGCATCCGTTAATGGACATTTGAACTGTCTCCACCTTTCGGCTATTGTGAATAGTGCTGTTATGAACATTCATGGACAAGTTTTTCTTTGAACACCTGTTTGCAGTTATTTTGGATATGTATACTCAGGAGTGGAATTGCTGGGTCACATGATAACTTATGTTTGAGTTATTGAGCAATAGCTAAACTGGTTTCCATAATGACCACACCACTTCACATTCCCATCAGCAATGTACAAGCATTCCCACTTCTCCACAACCTTATCAACACTTCTTTTCTTTTTTTTTTAATTGTAACCATCTTACTAAGTGTGCCTTAGAGTCTTTTTAAAGCACGGATATGACTTTAGCAGTGCTTCTCAAAGTTTTATGTACATGTGCAGCCCCTGGTGATCTTGTTAAGATACAGATTCTGATTCCCTTGGTCTGAGGTAGGATCTGAGATCTGCATTTCTTTCTTTTTAAAGATTTTATTTATTTATTTTTGCGAGCATGCACACATGAGAGAGAGAGAAGCGCACAAGTACACTAGCGTGGTGGTGGGAGGGGCAGAGGGAGAAGCAGACTCCCGGATGAGCAGGGAGCCCGATGTGGGGCTTGATCCCAGGACCCTGGGATCATGACCTGAGCCAAAAGCAGATGCTTAACCGACTGAGCCACCAGGTGCCCCGAGATCTGCATTTCTAACAAACTTCCAGATGATATTGGCGCCACTGGTCCATGAGATTCATTTAATGGCACAGATCACGGAGGAAGATTTTAGTAGTCACTTGCTGAAAACACTCCAGCACTTTCCATCTGTAATTCAAATAAGATTCAAACCCCTCACCCTGTTCAGAAAGCCCCTGCAATCTCCCAGCATCTTCTCCTACCCCTTTCCAACTTCAGACCACACCCCAGTCATTCTGGGTTTCTCTTCTGCCACAAGCCACAGCTTTCCTGCCCCAGGGACTTTGCACTTTCTGTTCCTTCTGCCTAGGACACTCTGTCCTCTGATCCTCACTTGGCTGCCTCTTTATCCCTCAGTCCTCAGATCAAATGTCTCCCCATAGTGAGGCCTTCCCAGAGCCCTCCACCTGCCCACCCAACCGCTCTCAATCCCCTATCTGTTTGCTTTTATTATTGTTGTTGTTGGGTTTTGCGGCATTTATCAGTACCACAGTTTGAAATTTTCTTTTAAAAAAATCTCTTGATAGTTTTATTGTCTATCTCCTATTATGAGCATGTAGCACACTATGAGACCAAAGCCTCCTCCGTCTGGCTCATTGTTCTACCCCTGATCCTTGGAGCAGTGCTCGGCACATAGAGGAACATAATAAATGTTAATCAGATGAGTTAATGAGTTGATTGCAGTTTTAGGCCCTTGTTGTGGTTTTTAGATGTGGTCACGCGTATCTGAAATTTAACCCAGAGAAGGTTATAAATCATGACCATAATTATAGGCACAGAGCACCTTCCTGCATACTTTCAGACCATTTAAATAGTCATCAGACAAAGGGCTTCAGTTTATTTCTACCTCCCAACTGGCTTGTGTTGTATCTGCTCCCAAATCTACTTCCCTCCCCACCCTAGTGCTTTTTATATCTGTTTACAAATACAGAAAGGAAAATACAAGAGCCCCTTACCTCTTCCCATCCCATGTCCCTTTATAAATGCACACTGGCGGGGTGAATATCTCAGCTGAGTGCCCTCTACTTCCACTAGGAGCCCTCCCCAGCCCCATCTGATAAAGCAGCATGTTTTCCTCACTTGAGTGGCTCCACTATAAAACCCAGTGTTTTCAATTTCCCTCCGTGGAGCTGGTATCTCTTCTCCTTTGCTTTTGGGCCTAAAGACTCTGAATTTCTTTGGCCCTTCTTTAGGGCCCTGCTTCTCACTCAGCAATCTCATTTGGGTCTCAACTCCCCAGAGCCTCGTGAGCTTTATTCTATTAGGTTTCCTTTTGTCTTTCTCATTTTTTTGGTCAACACTGGGCATTCATTCCTTTATCATGAAAACATATCATGCTGGGCTGATTTTCCTGGGAAGGAGGTTGTAGTAAATCTTTGCCAAAATATCTTCCTTGCTCTTTATTCTTTTCTACCTTAACCCAGAAGTTCCTCACCCTCTGCTTTTCATCTGTCTCTTGATTTAGTGATTATGAGCTGAAATTTTCAATGCCGAGTTTTCCTTGAATGCTGTGTTTTAGTCTACCACGCCATTGGCCTTCATGATAAATCATCTTTCTTGTTGCTAGCTCTCTTTCTTATTACTGAATATCCAAGAATGTACAGCATCCCACGTAAGTCCAGCTGCTTTTCTCTCTCTTGGGGTTTACAGCACATCTCTGCTTGCTCACCTGTCTCCTTCACTAGTCTGTGGACTCCTGCTGTCAGACACCATATCTCATTTATCTTGGTATCTCCAGCATCCAACACAGTGCCCATCTCGCAACTGATTCTTAGTAAACGTTTATAGAATATTGACGGAATACACATGACTCACAAGCCAAGAATCCCAAAACCAAGGCTGGCGAGACAGAACATACAGTTGAGTGTGAAATGCGTTTCTGTATGCTTTTGAAGGAGGGAAGTGAACAGGGTTCATGGAGTCGTAGAAAGCTTTGTGGAATGAATGTAAGACCCAACCTTGGACATTGGGGAAAACGAGGCCCCGTAAGGAGTCAGCGAGGAGCCGGAGGTCTCTGCCCTGTCCCACTTAGGTTTCCTTGTGGGGCTGCCTTTGCAACCCCACCTTTTCACAGCACTTCCTCATTAGGTCTCAGCACCACCCCCCCCCTTCCACCTTTACCAACCTGGTCAGAAATCCTCTTATGGTGCTTATCTGTGCAACCTTATCTTATTTTCTAGCTCAGCGTGAGATATCAAAGCCTCTGATGGACAATGCTACCTTTGTCTCCTCTTCCAAAGGTCCCTTGGGCCAATCTTCCAGCCTGGTGTAGTTACTGAGGCTGCCCCTCTGGAGAAACCAGGCTGTGGGGTAATTAGGTCATAGGAAGCCCTGAAACCAGAGGATTCCACTGGAGACAAGTCTAAAATTCATAAATAAAGATTGGCGTAGCCTGAATTCAAGAGAAGCTAATTTTAGATCTGTAGCTTTGATCTAGAAGAATAGTGACAATTATATCCTTTCTCATGTTTAGTCTGCTATAGCTTTTGAAGCATTTATTTTCTATCGCTGAATCATTCAATAGCAATATAATTGTTATTTCTATTTCCCCGGCTCTAACGGGTCTGGGAGCCAGTTACTATTCCCAGTTCATTAACCGACTGGCCTTTGCATTAACAGCCCCTCCACCCGGGGGTTGCCTTGGAGACAAAGCTTCCTGTGGGTAATCCAAGATTATCTAGCTCTTTATCCTGCATGTGACCCTTAATTACTTGCTAAATTAGAATGGTTTTCTGAAAATCACAAGCGGAGGTTAATATGTTCTTCCAGAGCTGGTCAAGCTAAGATGACACTGAATTCACAGGGAATTCAAGTTACATGATCCCTGAAGGCGTCTCTTTGAGTAAGAAGATGAACTCTCCCCCTGGGAGGCATTACCCCCCCATAAAGCCCCTGTCACTCACTGTTCCTCCGCCTGCTTTTCTAGTTGTGGTTTAATCTTCTCGGGACAATTCACTATGTCAATATTGAGCAGATTCATTCTGGTGCAGGATCCTGCATCCATTTGTCTTTGATAACTAACTGCTTTAAATTTAAGTACGTATTTTTACCATAGTCACAGGGTTTTTACTCTATGCATTTCATCTGTGCAATCACCAAGCTTCATGTACCAATTTGGGACAAGCAAGGGAACAGAAGAAACTATTTTAAAAAACAGAAGTAAACACTTTGGGGAAAAAAGTTGGGGCACTAGCGTGTCCTCCCTTATATTATGTAGGCCTCAAAGGGAGATTAGTGGAAGGAGGGACCCTCAGAATGCACCTAATAAGATGCCTCTTTAGATGGTTTTTGGAAGTAAAATATGAGTAAATGCAGGTATTGAATGAGAATATCATGACAGCATGCATTTAGCATTACTAGTTGTTTAATCATCTAGACGATACTGAAACCATTGAGTGTAGTCGTAGAAGTTAAAAAAAAGAAACTCTTGGGGTGCCTGGGTGGCTCAGTCGTTAAGCGCCTCCCTTCGGCTCAGGTCATGATCCCAGTGTCCTGGGATCGAGCCCTGCATTGGGCTCCCTGCTCTGCGGGAAGCCTGCTTCTCCCTCTCCCTCTGCCCCTGCTTGTGTTCCCTCTCTCGCTGTGTTTCTCTCTCTGTCAAATAAATAAATAAAACCTTTAAAAAAAAAAAAAGAGAAACTGTCTTAACATTTAAAATATTATGAATAGTTCTCAACATAAAAGTAACAAACTAGAAATACTAGAGACCCTGGAATCTCATAGGCATCCATCCAGGAAGTGTTTAGGAAACAACCGAACTGAATGTATTAGAAATAAACACCATTTAAAAAAAAAGGAAGAAACACTGTTGGTGATCGGACACCTCATATTATTCATGCAGACTTTTGAAGGAGTTGTTGGCAAATTGCTAAAATCCTATTCAACAGGGATGTTCACTGATGACATATAAAGCTTTGTGTGTTCATGATTATATTCCTCAGCTGTATACCACCTTTAAAAATATTTAAGTATCTGTTGTGTATAAGGCATCAGCAGCCTTCATTTTGTCCATATGTAGTGGTCAAAGGAGGAATTAGCAGAGAAGTCCTATGAAAAATCATTTTATTAGATTTGATCATAGCTTAATCATGGCATGTGTGAAACACCCAGAAATTGACTATGGTACACTCAGATTAGCCATCAGAGTGAATTTGCTTTTAGAGAGAAGTTTGGCAAATCTTGGAGTGGTTCCTAATGGAAACAGGACTCTTTGACAGTGTTTTAAAGTAGTTTCTTTTTTTTTTTTTTTTTTTTTAAAGATTTTATTTATTTATTTGAGACAGAGAGAGAGAGCACATGAGATGGGGGAAGGTCAGAGGGAGAAGCAGGCTCCCCGCCGAGCAGGGAGCCCGATGCGGGACTCGATCCAGGGACTCCAGGATCATGGCCTGAGCCGAAGGCAGTCGCTCAACCAACTGAGCCACCCAGGCGCCCTAAAGTAGTTTCGTTCAGCATTTCCGAAAGTGTATTCCACAAGACAGGAGTCCTGCTGTATGTTAACAGCCTTGTGCAAAAAAGCTCCTGTGACCAAATAGCTTTGGGAAATGTGTTAAAACAAAATCAACTGGGCTTCACCACTAGAGAATTTCTATGAGCTTTTAACCCTTTAATGTGCATACGGAAGCTCAAGTCTCCTACACTCATTTGCTTATAAAACTCTTATCCTCATAGTATCTCATAGCATATCTTGGCACCGGGGAGTTTTAAGGAGCACACTCTGGGAAACACCTTTTTGTTTCTCTTACTGTGATTTGACAAATGGGTGCAGATACAAATGATACAAAGACTGACCAATCAACCATTCCATTATTACACCCTCACCTATAAAAGGTACCCTAATTAAAAACCATCCTGAGAAGGATTTAAGCAAATTGCTTATGGCTTTGCCCTAGCAGTTACACAGCCTTGCAGAGACAATAATGACTCCATTAGCCAGGAAAGATGATCCAGAGAGGGAACACGACTGTTCTGTGTAGAGACTCCATCCAACTCTGTGTTCGCCTTCCTTAGAAATCTTACATCTTGCATCCCTGTTGATTAAAAAGATCTGATTATTTGAACTATGGTGTCATCTTGAACTGAAAACTCTTTGTTCTTATAATCATGTTATCATGTCCTCCTAATTTAGATTACTCTTCCATCTTGCATCCTTAATAATGCATAAATTCTATGACATTATCATGTTCTTGCTTAAACAAGTGTAGGAGTTGCTTTTGGTTGTCTTCTGATCTCTCATTTCAACCCTCTTCTTTCTAAACCGGACCTCAACTTGGGTCAGATATTCACCCCTCCCACATATAGCCCATGTGGCTCAGGGGAGTCAACTCCATCCCCAGTTCCTGAGGTAGATCATGATTTGTCTAAGCCAGTGATTCTCGAAGTGTGGTCCCCAAACAAGCATCATTAACATCACTGGAACTTGTTAACAATGCAAATTTGTGGGCCCCATCCTCGACCTATTAAATTACGAATGTTGGGGTAGAGTTCCACAGGTAATTCTGAATCACACTAAGATTTGAGGACCACTGTTCTTAACCAAATCTAGTAATCCCATATTCTTATCAGTAATTGATTCAGTGTGTGGTCTTCCCTTGGCCGCTGTTAATGTTCCAAAGATGGGCATGTAACCTAAATTGAATAAAGAACAGAAGTTTGAGGGCACCTGGGTGGCTCAGTTGCTTAAGTGCCTGACTCTTGGTTTCAGCTCAGGTCATGATCTCAGGGTCCTGGGATCAGTCCAGCGTCAGGCTCCATGCTCAGTGCAACATCTGCTTGAGATTCTCTTCCTCTCCCTCTGCCCCTCCCTCTCCTGTGCAAGCTCTCTCTCTCTCTCTTTCTCTCTCTCTCTCTCTCAAATAAATAAGTAAAATCTTTACCAAAAGAAGAAGAAGAAGAAGAAGAAGAAGAAGAAGAAGAAGAAGAAGAAGAGGAATAGAAGAACATATTCCAAGGTTGGAAGAGATTTTTTTTTTTCTCTCTCCCATGGAATATGAAGAAGGAGCTGCCATCTTAGAAGCTGGAGAGAAGCCTGAGGACAAAGTGAATACAAGGTAGAGCCAAGGAAATTTCAAAGATGCACAGCCAAACCTTGTACCTTCCTGCACCCAGTCCTATCTCTAACTTACAGTTCTGGGGAAAATTTACAGTATATGTTATTGTTTCAGTCACTTTAAATTGAGTTGTTTTGTTTCTATAGCCCAAAACATCCCATTTATTAAAATATGTACACTAATTTTCTCATTGTTTAAGATTAAATCTGAATTCTCTATACAGGATATATTCTTACTGCCTTGCCTCTAGTATAGTGGAGTATTCAATTATGCTTAATGAGTGATACAAATGAATACATGCATGAATGAATGAATGAATGATCACATACTGAAGAATCAAGCAGATAATATCATCATTTTTATTACTCTTATCAAATATGATTGATTTAGAGTCATTACGAGGCCCCTGAAATAGTTAATCCATGAATGCAAATAATGACTTGTCATGTAGCCTTAGTTTTAACGCTATTATTTGCTGCAACTAAGTGAAAATTTTTCCAGCCAGTTTAAGTGAAAATGAGTGTCTATTATAAGCTTACCGAAGTGTCTCATGGACCACATATTTTTATCCCTGACTCTAGCCAATAAGAAAGAGTACCACTGGTAAGGGTAATGTAGATGAGTTTAAAATATGTTTTTGAAAGGGATCACCAATTATGGAAAAACAACACATTGATCCACAAGGCTACTTCAGTGAGTGGGAAGACCAGGAAGAAAAGACGCCTCCCAATCTGCTCCTGGTCTTTTTATTCATTTAAGAGCAAAGCAACACCATAGGTTTTATAAATGGGAGAGTCCTTTCAGTCTTCTGGCATCTAAGACACTTTTTGCTAGCACAGGAGCGGCATACAAGGAGTCCTGCTCTTACCAGGAAAGAGTTACAAGGAATCAGTTACCAAAGTGAGCCCCAGTACTGCTACTTCATTTCTCAGCTCTGTGCTGGGCTCAGTAGGATGGGGAGAGACTTCCATAATTTCTATCCCCCTTCTGATGCCACTCTCTAATGCCTGCACCCGACTCTTCTCCTCATTCTGCCCACCCCTCGGCCTCCTGTCCTCCTTTCTTTGATTTCGTCCATTCTTTCTGTTCAGTCTGGAGGTGTTTTGTTACTTTCCTACACTTGCAACACTCCGCCATATTTTATAAAACTCATATATTAAAACAAAACAAAACAAAAACCAACCTTATGGTATTGACCCAAAGGTAAAACCTCATCCTTTCATTTTTTTTTTAAGGTTTTATTTATTTATTAGAGAGAGAGAGAGAGAGAAACAACATGAGGGGGAGAGGGTCAGAGGGAGAAGCAGGCTCCCCACTGAGCCAGGAACCCGATGTGGGACTCGATCCCAGGACTCTGGGATCATGACCTGAGCTGAAGGCAGTCGCTTAACCAACTGAGCCACCCAGGTGCCAAACCTCATCCTTTTGTAAAGAAGCCTTCATGTTTCATGACTGATTTATAATTGGGAAAAACTTGAAGAAGGACTTTTAAGATGTTCAACGTGTTATTTTACGGAAGATAGACATATAGTTTGAGAAAGAGGACTATTTCTTATAAATGAAATAGCTAGGGCAAAGCCTTGTTGTTAAATGAAAATATTGCGTTAATTTCCTCCTAAATGAGTGAATGTATGTTTATCACCCTGAATAGTGCCTGATACATAGTAGCACTCAATACATGTGAGCTATGATATCAGTTAGGACTGCAGGTAACAAAACCTGGAAATAATAGCTTAAATGAGTGAGGGTCTTATCTCAGAAAACAGAAGTCTGGAGATAGGCAGCCTTGGCCTGCCAGAGAGCTCAAGGAAATCATTAAAGATAGGGGCTCCTCTGGCTTCTTGGGCCATCATTTTTAGTGGTCACAAGATGACTGCGGCTGTCTAGGCATTGCAAACACATTTCAGGCAGGAAGCAATACAAACAGGGAAAAGGAAAGCCTTCACCTAGTGAGGTTTTACCTTTTTATTTGGTACCTGACTCTCTACTCAGGCATTTCTGCCTACCTCTCATTAAATGTCCTGCAGGCTGGAGAAATGAGTATTTCAGCTGTACATATTGCCACCCTGAACAAAATGGTCTTAACAGAGGTAAAAGATGGAGGGCGTGATGAAAGGGGATTAGGAGAGAAACAGGTAAAGCCTTCTGTTTTATTTTTTTTATTTTATTTTTTATTTTTAATGTTTTGAATTCATTCACTGTATCAAGTTCTCTTGTCTCTTTTGTTTCACTTGCCCTACTCTGGTCTCACTCCAGACACTAGTCACCTCTCCCCTAGATGTTCTCTCTCAACAAGAACCTGCCCCGTTTTTTCTCCTTTAAGACCATTACAGACACTTCCTATTTTCAAGGGCAATATCCAAACTCCCTAGCTTAATATTCATGGCCCTCTGTTTGAAATGCGCTAACACAGGTTGATGGAGCTCAGTGGGCTGGGACCATCATACCACCAAACTATGCCCTTGTTTCTGGAAAGACTTGTCGCCTAATGAAAACCAGCTACCGAACAATCAGTATCACATCAAAAGAAACTACTTTCTTCCAACAAATACTGGAACACTTTATTATAGCCAGATAGGACAGATGTGGTGGGTCCACAGGTGTTAGGGCTCGGGAATTCCACCTCTTTTTTTTTTTTTTTAATTAATTCATGAACGACACAAAGAGAGAGAGAGAGAGAGAGAGAGAGAGAGAAGCAGGCTCCCCAGGGAGCAGGGAGCCCCATGCGGGACTCGATGCCAGGACCCCGGGATCACGATCTGAGCTGAAAGCAGCCGCTTAACCGACTGAGCCACTCTGGCCCCCTCCGGAATTCCACCTCTAACGCAGGTTATGAGGCAGGAGAAAGCTTCTTGCAGGTAGGCATGTGGTCTGCTCCTCCAACACTCCCAGTCACGTGGGAAGGGAATATTGGAGACCTTTTCCCGCCCCAAAGAGGACGGGAGGAGCTCGCGGACTGTGCCGCCTCCAGGCCCCGCCCCCTCCCGCGGGGCCCCGCCCACTGATGCTCCTAGTCCGCCGCCAGGCTCGCGGAGTCCGGGGGCGGGGCTCACCCTTGCCCTCGGGGTCTCTCGGGCTCCGCCAATCAGCGAGCGCCCTGTTGGCCGTCCGCAGCTCCCGCGCCCCTCCTCCTCCCGCCGGCCTCCGCTTCCCAGAATCCAAGATGGCGGGATCCAGGCAACGGGGTCCCCAGGCCAGAGTTCAGCCGCTTTTCTGCGCCGTGCTGCTGTCGCTTAGTCGCTTCGCCGGGAGCGACGGCATGGGAGGCGACCCTGCGGCCGCTGGTGCCGCGGGCACCGCAGCCGCGTCGCCACACCGCCGTTTCGAGTACAAATACAGCTTCAAGGGACCGCACCTGGTGCAGAGCGACGGGACAGTGCCCTTCTGGGCCCACGCGGGGAGTAAGCCGGGAAAGAGGGCGGGGGGCCAGGGTCTCCTCCCCGCCTTGCGTCTCCTCTCTACCCTGTCCCTGCTGCACACCACTGGCGCGGTGGACCCTTCTCAGCAGCCCCTCCTGCAGGTCGGCTCTGGTCCGCAGGGCTCTCTCCGCCTGCGCCCGACTCTTCTCCCCATTCTGTCCACCCCTCGGCCTCCAGTCCTCCTTTCTTTGATTTCGTCCGTTCTTTCCGTTCAGTCTGGAGGTGTTTTGTTACTTTCCTACACTTACAAGCACTCAAACTCTCTTCTAAGCATCGCGTTTCACCCTAACGCCACGTCTCTACGCGAACGTCCCGCAGCCCCACCCCCGGCCATCCCAACCTGAGACCTGTTCAAGCAGCTTCCCTACCTCCTTTCCCGCTGTTCCTAGGTCCTCCCCTGCTGTCTTTTCTCCGGTGCAAGCAATGGTTAATGCTCCAGTTCGTACCCCCTGATGACTCCAGAGATGGCTGGCATATGTTGATTTTAGAGTCGTTTTTAAGTCTTTTTATGTCCGAGGACATTGTTACGCTATTGGAACTACTACACCTTGAATTTGCCTCTTCCAGTGACTTGGTGTGGTCTTTGATCTTTTCAGTTGTATTAACACATTATGTAACGAGAGTCCCACTCATCCCTTTATTTAGTAAAAGGGATATATTTTTTTGTATTGTTTCTGCACTTGATATATTAAACTAACATTACATATACAGCCTCTTAAAAGTTGTATTTAGCTTTTTTGAAAATTGAAAGTAATCTGCTCCATGTTTTATTCACTCTGTGTGTCACTGTTAGTAGATAAGAGAGCCTTGCTAGACATTTACATATGTGAAAGAAAACGTATCTGTACTTTCTAGTGATGATGTGTCACTGCTGACTAAGGAATCAGCCGTAACACTTGGCATGCTGTAAGCTCTGTTCAGTGACCATCAGATGCACCCTTTGAAACAAGTGACAAATGCCTTTTTACGGGGTGAGAAGTTCTGGCATTTTGAGTTCCATCACTGGGTAATTAAACAGTCACTTATATAAGGTTTGTATACATCGTTTTAGAATGTCAAGTGCTTGAAACAAAATACTCCATTTCTAGAAAGTAATTACTGAGTAGGAAACACACTTTTAGGAAGGACCATTTCACTGAAATTAATGTATAACTTGAAAGTATAAAATTTCAATTTGACTTAATGACCAAGTCATTAAGTATTTGCAATAGAGTGCAGTTACTTTGTTATTCAGCAGGCATTTGCTATGTGCCCACTCATCAAGGATATATTGCTGGGCTTTTGTTATCAAGGTAACATTGTTCCTAACATACAAAGATCTGCAGGTGTACCAAACACAAGTTTTGAGGGTTTTTGGTTTTTGTTTTGGAGTGATGATGAAGTTTTCAGTAGTGGTGATGAATTTGCTCACACTTTTTCACTTCTGCATCTCTCCCTTGCCTGCTTGTTCTTCTGTCTTTCACACTTATTATACCACATACATCAGCCAATTAAGAATGTTTATCAGCTACTCAAATTAGCTACCTTGACTTTCTTTACAGAGCCTATACCCAACTAAGCTTGTCTGCTGCAAAAATGTCAGGTCGTGTCCCTGGGTGAATTAAAGTTGTATGACTAGACTGAATTTGAAATAAAGGGATTAGTGTTTTAGTCATGACTTTTCTGCATACTGACTCTGGGAATCCCCGCTGTGAATACCCCTTGCTTTCATTATCACTAACTTTTACAGTCTCACTGTTTTCTTAACTCCATTGATCACTTTTTCCCATCTCATTTTACCCTGAGATCCATTATTTAGAGCAATTTTTTTAAATAGAGAAATTTGAGATTTAGTTTAAACATGGCCCATTACATTCATCCCCAAATGAAGATCAAATCGATGGTGTTTCTTTTCTTAACTCTAATGTCCTTTTGTACTGTTAGTACACATCCTGGGTTCATAGGGCACAAAAATGATCACAGCAATTTGTAACCCTTTGTAGCTCTCAGAGCTCTTTCGCCTGCATTTCTGATTTGATCATTTGTAGGCAAGGCAGGTGTTTTCTGTCTTAGAGATGAAAAAACTGCTGCTCAGAAAGGTTAAGATTCTTGGAAAAGGTTGCATAGGTCAGGAGACTACAACTCATATCCAGGTCTTCTGATTCTGTGTCCACTACTCTTTCCATGAGGCTTGCCCCAACCTTTTAAGTGCTTGAAAGTGATGGTGACAGTGACTGATCTTACTAAAGTACGTCAACTTGTCTTTTGTCAGTTTTTCCTAGCTGTAAAGACATAATACAGTTATTTCCCAGAATGGATGTCAGAACTGGTTAATACCTGAGAGGATGTGTTAGAATTGTTCAAACTTAGGCCTGATAGCTGCTTTAATAATACCTAGTTCTATAACAAGACTAGCTAACACTTACTGAAGTACTTCTGTGCATTATATGCCTATGAGGTTATTAGAGAAATGGAATAACTTGCCTATAATCAAACAGCTAGTAAGTGGTGGAGCTGGGATTTGAACCTAGCTTGAAGATGCAAACCACCATTTTGGGGATCACAATTCTCCTTGAGAATCTGCTGAAGCTAAAGAACTGTTTATTGACTTGAAATTTAGTTGACCCTCTCCCTAGAAGAATATATGTGCACAAAATTTTGCATATAAATTTTGGGGTGTTTGTGGAAGTGATTGAGCCCAGCCCCTTCATTTTACAGGTGAACATATGGTGAACCCAAGACAGTAAGAATTATTTGCTCAAAGTCACACAGCTGAACTGAGACTAGGAATAAGTCTCTTGATTCCTAGTGGTATGTTCTTTTCACACTGTTTGAGCTTTCTAACATTTGTAAACTGGTAAAATAGTTCACAGTTTTAAAAAAATAATATGCAAGTTTTTGAGGTACTTGAAAGAGAATATAATGGGAATCAAATAGTTGATTTGCTCTTCAAGCCATAATTTCCTCCCTCCTGCCCCTTGAATTTTTAATGTATTGCAGCATTAATTTTATTTCGCCCAGAAATATTTCACTATTCAAAAGATGGGGACGGGAAGGCTGTTAGAAAGCTCTAAAATTTTATTTTATCTTATTACTTTTAAATATTTATTTTTTACTATTTTTTTTATTTTTTTAAAAAGATTTTATTTATTTGAGAGAGAGAGAGAGCACAAGGGGCATGAGGGGCAGAGGGAGAAGCAGGCTCTCCGCTGAGCAGGGAGCCGGACCCGGGGCTTGATCCCGGGACTCTGGGATCATGACCTGAGCCGAAGGCAGACGCTTAACTGACTGAGCCATTCAGGTGCCCCAAAAGCTCTAAAGTTTTAAAGTTAAAACTGTCAACATGTAATTTTTTCCTAACAAAATTATTGTACAGGTTACCGAGTTAAAATTAGATCTCTATAGACATATGAAACAGTTTGGTGATGGTTCCTTGAGTTTTACCTAATTATAACTTAAAGCTCTTCTTCCCTGATTTTTGTTCTAGATGCTATTCCAAGTTCAGATCAAATTCGAATAGCACCATCTTTAAAAAGCCAAAGAGGATCGGTGTGGACAAAGACAAAAGCAGCCTTTGAGAACTGGGAAGTTGAGGTGACATTTCGAGTGACTGGAAGAGGTCGAATTGGAGCTGATGGCCTGGTATGATAACTTCTTTAACTTAGAAAATGTATATCTATGCATATACCACTAGCCTCTAAATGTCCCTTGTTATATTTACAGGCAGTTTGGTATACAGAAAATCAAGGCTTGGAGGGTCCTGTGTTTGGATCAGCTGATATGTGGAATGGTGTTGGAATATTCTTTGATTCTTTCGACAATGACGGAAAGGTATATTTGTTGTCAGGACTATTACCTACTTGCACATATCTGCTAACTAAAGTTAGGGTATGAGAAATATTGCTTATTTAACACTTTTGTCAGGTTAGTAGTTTGAGAAATCCCCAAACTATATTCTAAGTATGATGATTAGTCTTTATATAACTGAGATTTTAGAAATTTAAGCTCTTCGCTCCTGATTTGTCATACACCAACTTGAGGTCGTAATGGAGTTCTAACTCTGTAGAACTTTGCAGTGACCTCCCTCCCCGGTGCCCGAATGTGCTTAGTAATTTTGATGCGTAAGCCTGAGTCATTTAGAGGTAGGCAGTGAAACCGGCATTGTTTAGTATTATAGTCTGTTTTCAAGAAAATACCCTATGCATTACTACTACTAGCTCACATATTAATACCTTTTCATATGTTAATCCCTCTTTTTGATCCGCCAGTATCTCTGATGATGTCGTTAAGAGAGCCTAAAACAGTTCAGAACAAAATGTACTTGCGATTTAGTAACATTAACTTGTGCTGCATTAGCAGCCTTAAGATTGATGATCTTTGTTTCAGCTGGTAGTTTCTCTGCTGATTGTCACAGGTCATTATTAGCAATTTAAAGGAGAACTTAATAACTCCTTGAATGCTGAGGTGTATTAGTCCTTCTGTTACTAATCTCCCTTGGGTCCCACATAGTGAGTCCTCAAATATGTGTTGTAGTTGATTATTCACACAGGGCACATCATCAGTCTTTATTGAGGTGTTAAGAGACTGTTTTTGAGGGCACCTGGGTGGCTCAGTTGGTTAGGCGACTGCCTTCGGCTCAGGTCATGATCCTGGAGTCCCTGGATCAAGTCCCGCATCGGGCTCCCTGCTCGGCGGGGAGTCTGCTTCTCCCTCTGACCCTCCCCCCTCTCATGTGCTCGCTCTCTCTCATTCTCTCTCTCTCAAATAAATAAAATCTTTAAAAAAAAAAAAAAAGATTGTTTTTGAATGATTATAAGAGTTTACTAATTTTTTCTAAATAAGTGGAAATCTTTTCTATTATTTTAAAATTTTGAGTCCTAGAATTTGAGAGATGTAAGAGACTTTATAGGACTTCTAGAATGATCTAGAATTCTTTGACCTAAGGACTTTAAAACAAATACATTCTTTTTATTTTTAGAAAAATAATCCTGCTATAGTAATTATAGGCAACAATGGACAAACCCATTATGACCATCAAAAGTAAGTGTGTGCTTTTTATATTATTTGATTGCAGCTTCTTTTTGGAAACCTTGTAAAATATATTGTTTCAAATTTGAATATTTTTCGGATGAAATAAGATTATTGTTTTTCTTGAGATGTATTTTGTGACTTGGTAGAAAGGTCTTATTTTAATTTGGTCCTGTTTTAAAGTTCATTCTGTGGACCACCTCAGATTTCAAACATAAAAAAGAGTTCTTTTATTGAACCTAAAATTACATAATACTTTGAAAGATTTATAAAATGTTCCTCGTTCTTGGTGATGCCATTAATCATGTTTCTTTCATCTTTATCTTTCAAAAATAAAGTTGAAACCCTTGACCAAACTAATGGCTGAGCACTGTACACCACCTTACTCATGCTTCGTGTTGCTTTATTTAAAGATTCTCAATAGGCTACAAAATTTCTAAGTGTCTGGTATATTTATAATGTGTATGAATTAGGTATGTACATTTTTTATTTTTACATGTTTGTTTTGGGAGGAATTACCTTTGAGCCAATCAGTGAGCTGTAAGAAAAATTACTCATCTGCATTTCCGTTTACTGTTTCCTACCTTCGTGATTTTTAATCCTCCTAGTTTGTCATGACCACCTGTGGGAGCTATTTAAACCAGAGGTGCCAAGGCCAACCTCCTTGTGAGTCTGCTTCAGTTGACTTGGGGTGGAATCTAGGCATCTGCATTTTTAAAAGCTGCATATGTATTTCGATTCTGCCCTGACGTAAAGGACTATTTTGTCCTTCTCTCAGGTAGAGGAGTAGAACTTTCCTCTTGCTGTCGGCACATGGTAGCTTTGGCTTCTGACGTTATCCACGAGTTCTGACAGGAATCACAGAAAACTTGTGCATTAACTTTGTGTCTTCTGCATACAAATGGCAAACAGACACATGAAAAAATGTTCATCATCATTAACCATCAGGGAAATTCAAATCAAAACCACACTGAGATACCACCTTACACCAGTTAGAGTGGCAAAAATTGACAAGGCAAGAAACAACAAATGTTGGAGAGGTTGTGGAGAAAGAGGAACCCTCTTACACTGTTGGTGGGAATGCAAGTTGGTACAGCCACTTGGGAAAACACTGTGGAGGTGCCTCAGAAAATTAAAAATAGAGCTACCCTGAGACCCAGCAATTGCACTACTGGGTATTTACCCCAAAGACACAGATGTAGTGAAAAGAAGGGCCATATGCACCCCAATGTTCATAGCAGCAATGTCCGCAATAGCCAAAGTGTGGAAAGAGCCAAGATGCCCTTCAAGAGATGAATGGATAAAAAAGATGTGGTCCATATATACAATGGAATATTATTCAGCCATCAGAAAGGATGAATACCCAACTTTTACATCAACATGGATGGGACTGGAGGAGATTATGCTAAGCGAAATAAGTCAAGCAGAGAAAGTCAATTATCATATGGTTTCACTTATTTGTGGAACATAAGGAATAGCATGGAGGACATTAGGAGAAGGAAGGGAAAAATGAAGGGGGGGAAATTGGAGGGAGAGATGAACCATGAGAGACTATGGACTCTGAGAAACAAACTGAGGGTTTTAGAGGGGAGGGGGGTGGGGGGATGGGTTAGCCCGGTGATGGGTATTAAGGAGGGCACGTACTGCAAGGAGCACTGGGTGTTATATGAAAACAATGAATCATGGAACATTACATCAAAAACTAATGATGTCTTGTATGGTGACTAACATAATAAAATTTAAAAAAAAACACAAAAAACTTTGTGTCTTCTGAATAAGTAACTTCAAATATCCCAAGACTGTCATAACTTGATATTATTTTATCTTTCTGGACGCTGATCATTTTAAATAGTGAGTTTTCAGATATTGAGAAGCTTTCTTACATTTTTTGTTTGTTTTCCCTTTCTTCGTACTACAGTGATGGTATTAATCAAGCTTTAGCAAGTTGCCAGAGAGACTTTCGTAATAAACCCTATCCTGTCCGCGCAAAGATTACGTATTACCAGAAAACACTGATGGTAAGTAACACGCACTTAGAGATACTCAGATGAAAAATATTCTGGTAGGACTTCTCATTCTGAATCTTTGATAGAAATTAAAGGCATGTAAATTTGGATATTGGTTTATGTACTCAGCGTTACTAAGAGAGAACGGAAGTGGCTTCAGAGCTTGGCCTAAGTGGTCATGTGTTGTAAAACCTTTCCCATAGGTTTGCATTCAGTCAGTACATGTTTGAGCATCCTACTTGCTAGATGCCACACATTACACACATATCCGAGCCATCCAGCTACGAATCTGAGTAAGAGAAAGGTCATTTTCTCCAAAGAACTTGTAGTCTAGTGGAGGGGAGACACTTGTGTAACATTACTGTGCTAGGTGGGAGACGTGTCACAGCACACATACCATTAAGGAATCAAGGGGTTAGAATCTTGTAACTGCAAGTGGGCATGGGGAAGGTCAGGAACAGTTTCTCAGAGCTGAGCTGCACCAGGAAGGGGAAGTGGAGATTTCCGGGATGGGATGCATATTCAAGGTAGAGAAAACAGGCACAGGGACTGGTGAAAGATTTGGGAAAGGCACATGATTTGGAATGGCTGGAGGATAGAGGAGACTGGGGAGTGGGGTTGAAAGGTTGGTGGTGGCAAGTCACGCAGGCCTCGGGTAGTTTATCCTATAAGGAACTGTTGAAAGTTTTAAGCAGGAAAGTGAAATGATCCTATTTGTAGTTTGGGTAGATGACTTAGGCAGCAGTGTTCTTATAATGGTATTTGTGAAAGGAGACTCTACACGTAATGGGCCATGCCCGGTGCTCTGTACTTTAAGTGCAGTTTCTCACTTATTTTTTCCAATAGCCCTATGGGGCAGGCATCCCCATCTTACACACGGGGAAATGGGATATGGGACATTTTAAGTAACTTAGTATCATACCACATAAGTAACACAACTGTGATTTGAACCGAGAGCCATCTTCCGTGCAAGACTCCACTTGCGGTCTGAGCCAGGGGAGAGGAAAGAAGGGAGGAGAGGTGATTAGGAGGGAGAGACTGTGCTTGGGGATGACGGTGAGTGCAGTGGGGGAGTCAAAGATAGTTCCTGGATTTCTGGCCAGTTGTACAACTAAGCCAAGAAGCAGCACATTTTTGAGTTTGAGTGAGGAGTGGGAAGGTTGAGAGTTGGTAATGAGTTTAGTTATATAGACAAATTGAGTTCAGGGTAGTACTTAAAGTGGGTATATCCTGGGATGCCTGGGTGGCTCAGTCGGTTAAGCGTCTGCCTTCGGCTCAGGTCATGATCCTGGGGTCCTGGGATGCAGCCCCTCATTGGGCTCCCTGCTCAGCAGGGAGTCTGCTTCTCCCTCTCCCTCTGCCTGCCGCTCCCCCTGCTTGTGTGTTCTCTCACTCTCTCTCTGTCGAATAAATAAAATCTTTAAAAAAATAAAAGAATTAGTACTAGGCAGTAAAGACTCCTAATGGATTTTCAGTTTGTTCAGGTTCAAGGAAAAAGTATTGGAATGGTTGAAAATTTTTAGTGTTAGAATTAGGGTGTGATTAACTTAATACCTTTTGTGTTTTATCTCTCAAAGACAAATGTCTTACTGATTGTTGATTCTGATTTAAAACACTGTGGAGGAGAACCATTCATAAATGATGTAAACTGAAATCGGAGCATTACTGATCAGAGGGAACAGAATATTAATGTTAGCTAACTAAATGGCAGGTCGTTTGAAAAAATTGGTAGTAGGGGCGTCTAGGTGGCTCAGTCGGTTAAGCGTCTGACTCTTGATCTCAGCTCAGGTCTTGATCTCAGGGTCGTGAGTTCAAGCCCCGCATCAGGCTCCACTCTGGACATGGAGCCTACTTAAAAAAAAAAAATTTTTTTTAAAGAATGGTAGTAGTTCACGTGTTTCCATCCTGTGTTACATAGAGATTTACCCTTCATATTGACAGATGTCTTACTCTCTTGCCAAAAATGTGGACAGTGTACTATATCATTTGACCTGTGTGACTAAATCCTAACAGTCACTGACGAGTGATAGTTGCATCTGTAAGTAATCATAGAAGTGCCCGCTCTGGTGCCACATCTCTCGTCTGGCTTCCCCTCTGGCTCAGCCACCATTACGTTGGGTTGTGGGAAGTGAAAGGCTGGGCCACTGCTGAACTGGGGTCAGGGAAGAGTACCTGTGTCTGCTGGGTTCCTCTGCTGCCTTGGGGTTCCAGGATTTTTTTTTTTTTTAAGACATTTTGGGTTATTATTTCAAAAATACATTCTGCAGAGAAGAAACTTAGGTGTCCTTTTAGTTTTTTCATTTTCTGCCTTTGTATCAATATGACTTCTGTCACTTCTGTTGTCTCTCTGCTAACTTACCACTGTCCAGTCACACCCCCTCCCCAACTGAATGAAGAGAAGCTTACTCCTTGCACAGCAATCTGTTTAATATCTTTAATTCTCAGCTAGCTGTGGTAAAAACTGTAAATTCATCCTATTCGTTTGAGCTCTGACACTGGGGTTTCAGAACGAGTCTGGTCCCTCTTCTGTATGAACCATTCAAAGGAAGTCATCGTGGTTCCCTGAGTCTTCTGTTTTAGAAAGCGTTTCGTGGAACATTATCAAATGTTTCTCTTTAAGCCTTTGACACATTGTAGGATAAAAACTTTAAAGTGAAATATCTTATTTAATGATGCTAAATAAGTGAGGTTATTTCATGGACGGGATTACCCTTTATAATAGTGAGAGAAAACTGATAGCTTTTTGACGGTTAGTAGACCAAGTATAAAGATCAGTTAGTCATAAGTTGACTATTTGAAATTCATTTTGTAATGTCTTGTAAAAGCTGTAGCTGCAGTATGTCTTTTTTTAGGTAATGATCAATAATGGCTTCACACCAGATAAAAATGACTATGAATTTTGCGCCAGAGTGGACAATATGGTTATCCCTCCTCAAGGGCATTTTGGAATATCTGCTGCAACTGGAGGTCTTGCAGGTAAATCTTGCTATCTTTTAATATTAAAAGTTCATGTATTGAGTTTCATTGGGAATAGTCTGTTTGGAGAATGTAGACTTACTTACTTTTAACCTTTTTTTTTTTTTAAAGATTTTAATTATTTATTCATAAGAGATAGAGAGAAAGAGAGGCAGAGGGAGAAGCAGGCTCCCCGCTGAGCAGAGAGCCCGATGCGGGGCTCGATCCCAGGACCCTGGGACCATGACCTGAGCCGAAGGCAGACGCTTAACCATCTGAGCCACCCAGGCGCCCTACTTTTAACCTTTTAAGATGAGTTGTAACCTTTACAGAGTCTGCAGAGCTGGTCTTTTGGTATCTTGAATCTGCTCATTTTCTTCTGATATTCTGTAGGTATACAGTTGGCTGGGGCTGCCTACAACTGGTGGTCGACATTAAAGTCAAGGCTATAATGGGTTAATTGCCAAGTGGTTTAGGATCCTGACAGTTGTCACGGCACATTTAAATGAATTTGGTAGCCTGAGGAAATATTATTGGGGACTAAAGTTTTAACAAGATATATTTACCATTTTTGCCCCACATTTGGTGATAAATGAACTTCTTGTTCGACGTTAATACCATCTTGTGTTTAAAAAAATATATATCGGGGCGCCTGGGTGGCTCAGTTGTTAAGCTTCTGCCTTCGGCTCAGGTCATGGTCCCAGGCTCCTGGGATCGAGCCCCTCATTGGGCTCCCTGCTCGGCGGGAAGCCTGCTTCTCCCTCTCCCACTCCCCCTGCTTGTGTTCCCTCTCTCACTGTGTCTCTCTCTGTCAGATAAATAAAATCTTTAAAAATAAATAAATAAATAAAAATAAAAATAAAAAATAAAAAATATATATCATCTTGTGTTTACATGGTACGTTTTGTATAATTTTTTATTATTTTCAATTATATAATTGTTCCTTACAACATCACAGGGAGGGAGAGAGAGGATAGATCGTTTTACTTATTTTTAGTTAAGCTTGCCAAATCTTGGATTAAAGTACATTATAAATATTACATGGCCAGTAATGGCCAAACCAAGGCAGGACTTGGTTTGGATTTCTGACTCCTGGGTCCAGTGCTCTATCACACTGTACATCTTCTCCTGAAAAGTTACATAGCTTACACACTTGGACCAAGTGTTACAATTTTCTCTCTCATCTGGCTGCGTATCTCAGTCTCCGCAATAGTGGGAAGAAAGCATAGAGGTTGCCAGTTGGAATTAATTGCTCTTGCTCTGCAGACGTGACTAGCCAGGATTGGTATTTTAGGTCAGCATTATGAGGTTTGATCTGCTAAGTCCGTTTTCAGCTTAAGCAGCCTGAAATTAATTTGATTTTTAAAATATGATTTTAAATAAAGTAAAATTGTTCATATCTGCTGTGTGAGGGAAACAGATATGAATGATGTATAGATAGGGTGGTCATATTATCTAAATTGGAATGTTTTGAGAATAAAAGAAGATGCTGTCAGTAATGCCAGGACAACGTGGACAAGTCAGGACCGTCCCGTAAGCCGGCACGGGGCAATGTCAGGTTTATAACAAGAAAGTAAGGCAAGTACTGTAAGTACCGTAAGAAGGGTTGGGAGACAGGAACGGAAGTACATGAAGGACAGGATTTTGTCTCCTTTGGCTGGGACACAGCCTGTGAAGGAGATTTGTGGGAAAATATGGCAAGATCTTGGTGTCAGATTTAGGAGTTTGGGCTTGTTTTGACCCCTCGTTTGTTTATTCCCTTATCCCTTATTTATTATTATCCTTTTTCCCCTTATTTATTAAACATCTGTTATATGTTAAACACTGTTAAATATTCTGGTTTAGGATAAAAGAAAGTGAATTTTAGTTTATCTCTGATGTACATCTTTCTGGTGAATTTTTATCTCTAAGCTCACAGAGCACCATTGCCTTTATCAGATGAGAGCTGATTTTTATTTTTCATATTGATTATTTTTAAAGCAATAGATCTCTCTAAAGTAACTTCACAATCATAAAAATCTGTTATGGAACTTTTTCAGATTTTTTTTTTTTGTTAATTTGTAGATGACCATGATGTCCTTTCTTTTCTGACTTTCCAATTGACTGAGCCTGGGAAAGAGCTGGTAAGTATACACTTTTTTTTTTTTCCAAAAAGTTTATTTTCAGTTTATTGGTATCTCCCTGTAGCTGAAAACTTGGGAAGCCCAACTTAGATTTGGGTCTTATTTCTGCCTGTTATTGCTATTTGATCTTGTAAAAGTGACTTAACCTCTGTACCACTCCGTTTCTTCACTGGTAAAACTGAGACATTGGGACTGGCCACCTCGTGGTGTCATGAGCATTAAATAGGACAGTGAATTCAATAAATGGTAGTTGCTAATGTTATTGTTTTGTTGTAATTATTAGTAGCAAGAGTAAAATGGTTTTGATTTAAATAAATAACATTTTTATGTTAACCTTTCAACTAGTGGTTGAGTAGTTCAAATGAAGGGGAAAAAAGTATATTAAGGTTTATAATTTTTTAATTTTTATCTTTTTAATTTTTTTTAATGATCTATTCCTAAATTCCAAAAAAGCCTACCCCAGATAAAGAAATTTCAGAAAAAGAAAAAGAAAAGTATCAGGAAGAATTTGAGCACTTTCAACAAGAATTGGATAAAAAAAAGGAGGAATTCCAGAAGGGCCACCCTGACCTTCAGGGGCATCCTGGTGAGTTGGAGGAAGCTGTGCTCAGAGCTGCACAGGGTTGTGGCACAGGCATTCACCCCATCCTTGAGCTCTTGTCTGGCATATCCAAGTCGTTTCCAGAAGCAATCTATAAGCAAATCTTCTGCCATCACAAGGCTTGGAGGTTGATGTTTCTACCAGTAAGGGCGTGGCTTAGGAAAGCGTGCAGTGGGTGGTACTGGGTGATGGGGATGAACAGTGATCCCCTGAAGTGCAGGCTCTGTGAGGACAGGGATTCTGTTTTCCTGTTGACTGCCCTGCCCCCCGACACCTAAAAAACACCAAGAACCCAATGCTGACCTAGTAGTTGAGACTCAGTAAATATTTGTGGAATAAAATCATCTAAAGTCTATGTCTTTCTTTTGAGTGGCACACATTACCTTATTAATATAGAGATAATACTGGAAAAATGTCAAAATTCTTGTGAAAGTAATATGAAATGATTCTCTAGCTCTCCTCCCCTTACTGCTCAGCAGAACTCTAGACTTGAAAATTTGCAAATTGTAAAATAATTAGTCTAAGCCAGTGTTGAACTTAAGTGTGCTGTGTGCCAAAAATAAAACACAGGAAGTCCAAGCAGAGTGGCTTTATATTATCTGCTAACTTTTATCTGGATTGTTCCCACCCGCACAGGTGGTCAAAGTTGTATTTAATATGGCCCATAGCTCGCTTTTGTACTCCCTGTGATTCTCTAAATGATCAATAATATAAATCAGACTTAATGAAGATAAAAATGAAAAATAAATTTAATTCTCTTCTTGGATTTGTTTTAAATATCACATATGATTTGTGAGTATATCCTGAAGCTTATTGTAGTAAGTGTTTGAATGAAATAATTTCCAGCACAATCAGCTTTAAAAGGGAAATCAGCTGTTCGCAACTCCATTGTTAAATTTATTACCTAAGTGAAAGGCACAAATTTTAAAAGCGTAGTTTGATGAATTCTGACAAATTTGTATACCCACTTAATCATCACTCAGGTCAATACATAGAATATTTTTATCACCCCAAGATGTTCCTTCATGCCTCTTTCAAGTCAGCCTCCCTCCACAGAGGCACCCACTATTCCGGATTTTTAGTAACATAGATTAGTTTTGCCTTTTCATATAAATAGAGTCGTATAGTATATTTGAAAGAATATTATTTTTAGGTGAAAAAAATTCGGAACTAATTTAGAATAGGTGTTCAGCCACCAGACATGGCAAAAAACAAATAGTAATGTTGTCATGATTGAATTGATTATCTGCATGTACCCTATTGAGGAGATCATACCACTGGAGTAGATCATATTGGTGATGTTCTAATTTTAGTATATGTTGATACCTCAGTCACTTATGGTATTTCAAAAACTACATGTGTTGGTGATTTTGATCATTTTAATATGCAATTTCCATTTCAGCGGATGAAATATTTGAGAGTGTAGGAGACCGCGAGCTGAGACAAATCTTTGAAGGACAGAATCGTATCCATCTTGAAATCAAGCAGCTGAACCGACAGTTAGATATGATTCTTGATGAACAGAGGAGATACGTCTCTTCCTTGACAGAGGAGATCGCTAAAAGAGGGTCAGGAGTCCCAGGGCAGCAGGGACAGGTAAGCTTTGCAAATAAGCATGTGTGCCTTAGGCAGCCTCTGATGGAGGAGGACGCATGGAGGAAAGAGAGGCTACTCCGCCATATGTTCCTACAGAACTGGGTTCTTCTGTTTTCCTCCAGATCACCCAACAAGAGCTGGATACTGTTGTGAACACTCAGCACGAGATCCTGAGACAAGTAAATGAAATGAAGTAAGTCTACAGAAGTCATGTCCAAGTGTTAGGTGATACACTTACCCAAAATTCATGGCTTCTCTCTCCCTCTGTGCAAGCACATTATTATTGTAAGAATTCCCCATGAGGGTAAGAATCACATTCTAGATTCATATTATAAATCAGGGAGTGGAAAATACAGGAACCTTTGATACTCAGAAACTGCCAGTAGTCCTAAATGTTTGAATTGTTCTAAGCCAGAGGAGAAAAAAATGCTTTAGCATATTTAAAAAAAATACATTTGTCACAGCTACTTGACAGCCAGAAGTATTCATATATTTCTAAAATAAAAAGAATATGTGTAATATATAACAATTCTGTGAAAAATCCTAGAAGGGTAAGCATGCATAGCATTGTAGAACTGTAATACAAGCATGCCTGATGCAGGAACTTCTTTTTGATGGAATGAAACCATTTTCAAGGAAATATGCTATGTATGACCACCTCTCTTCCATTCCATTAAGAGAGACTGGACAGGGTTGGAACAGAGAGGAGCTACCGTGTCCTTGGAACTTTGATAAGTTTCTAAAAAGTGTTCACTTATGCAGATAATTAACAGCTTTCAATGCCTAGAGTAGAGAAACAGCCAAAGTGTTACATTTTATAAGCTAACTTTTTAGAGCATTGCACCAACCAGTACAACCCTTGACAAACAAGAATGTCAAGGTGAGTTCTTTAGCACTGGAAAATTAAACAGTATTAGGTTAATAAACACAAGGTAATAATATCCACACCTAGAGATGAAAGGCAGCCCCACTTGTAACTGCAAATTGGTACTTCCTTTCACTTTTACTGTCTCGCATTTTTTAAAATCTTTAAGTTGTGAACTCATGATTAAAATATGATCCTAAGTGAATAGTTAAATTCTTTCAGAAATAGGGGCACCTGGGTGGCTCAGTCAGTGAAGCATCTGCCTTCGGCTCAGGTCATAATCCCAGGGTCCTGGGATCGAGCCCAGCGTCAGGCTCTCTGCTCTGCGGGGAGCCTGCTTCTCCCTCTGCATCTGCCTCTGCTGCTCCCCCTGCTTTTGCTCTCTTGCTCTCTTTGTCAAATAAATAAATAAAATCTTTAAAAAAAAAAATTCTTTCAGAAATAGACTGGATCATGTGACATGATTTTAAAAAATCTTTATTTTGATCTGATTTTAGACTTCAGACATTGCAAAAATAGTACAATTTCCATATATTCCTTTCCATCTTCCCCTAATGTTCACAACTTACATAACCATAGCACAGTTGTCAGAGCCAAGAAATAAACAGCGGTACAGTACTATTAACTAATGATCTTATCCAGATTTCACCCATTTTCCATGCATGCCCTTCTTTCTGTTCCATGATCCTATCCAGCAACACACATTGCATTTAGTTCTATCTCTTTAGATTTCTGCAGTATGAAATAGTTCATCTTCTCTTGTCTTTCATGACCATGACAGTTTCTGCATTGAGCAGTTATTTGGTCCACTGTCTCTCGATTTGGGTCTGTCTGGTGTTTACTCATGATTGCATTTTTGACAAGAATACAACACTGTATCATGTTCATGATGTCAGTATGTCTTATTTCTGTTCACGTTGGCTGGGATCACTTGGTTATGGTGGCTTCTTCCTGCTTTCTGTACTTTAAAGTTACTGTCTTTCCCTTGATGCTTAATTATATTTTGGAAAAGGTACTTTGAGACTATGTAAAGATATAAATATCCTGTTTCGGTTTAAACTTTTGCTTGCTAATTGTAGCATCCATTGACATTTTGCCTGAAACAAGAATGAGGTATTTCCCAAAAGCTGGGTTTTTTTTTTTTTCTCTTTTCATCATTCCTTCCCATGTATTTATTGGAATTCTGTAAGGACCGGCTCTCTTCTGCCCCATTTATTTATTTAATCAATTATTTATGTCATACAGGCTCATGGATATGTATTCTGTGGGTTACAATCCCATACTATCATTATTTACTGCTCAAATTGTTCCGCTCTGGTAATTAAGAACTCCTCCAGGTTGGCTTCTGTGTTCTTTCAACAAGCTCCCGTCTTTTCTTTAAACCATTTCTTTACTTTTTGGTGCTACACCGTGTTTCAGGCTCATTTTGTATTTTCTCTGCCCCGGCTCTAGAATCAACCACTTCTCCAGTGAGCCCTGGTTCCTTTTATTGAAGAAAGGTATTTAGAAACCCAAGATCTGGGCAGTAGGTGTGCTCACTCCCTCTGTGGTTCTACTGCTCCTAGGCTCTCTCAGTGGACAGAGCTAGGGAATATATAAATGTTTACTAACCCACATATGCACACATATCTTTATTTTTGTACCCATCACTCTCATTTGTATTAAAAAGACCCTGAGATTATCCAGACATTTTGGATTCTGGTTGGACTAGACTAGGCTGCACATTATAGGGTTGATTTTCCCCTCCTTCTTTCCTTCTTTGAAAATTCTTTCTCCAGGAGGGAGAAGCCTGGTTTTTATTATCTGTAATGTACTTACTTATTTTAGTGTGCACATAATGTACCCATAAAGTGGTTTCAAATTGTTAACTCATATCCCCGTGAGAAACGTATTTACTGATGGATTTATATAAAGATCCTTTTGCGTCTAACCTTATAATTTGTAATATAGACACTATTTTCCAGACAGCTATTTAGTTCAGTTCTCTCCCCACTCTCTTCAGTACCGTTATGATATGCATTCATAAGAGTTAGGTTCTTTGTTAGCATTTGTATTCTTCCTACATCCTGGTTGATTTTAATTGTGTATATTTGGGGTATATGAAGGTTCCATGAATACGATGGTTCCGAGAGGTTCTGAGTCGAAATTTATGTGTTCACCGAAGTGTCACTCCCTCTTCAACACTACCACCTCATTTCCATTTCCCCCCTTTCTAGCCTTTTCCCACCCACCCCCCGTTGCTAACCTATCCCATTCATTTCTGGTTTCTTGTACTTTTTCTGCATATGTATTTTCTTAGATCCCCTTCTTTCTTACATGAATGGTAGTATATTCTAGATAATCTTGGGCTTTGCTTATTACACGTAATAGTGGTACTAGAAGTTCTTCTTAAGATTCAATTAGTGGTTAGTAAATCCTAGGCATCTGGCTGTATTACCCATGAAAGCACTTATTTAGAGTAGTTAGCAATCCTCATAAACTCCCACTTACTAATTGAGAACGAATGTCATGCATACCATAAGTTAAGGTAAAAACTGAGCTCAGATTTCTAAATTTATCCTCTAGAGCTTTTTTCCTTCTGGATTAGGCTTCAGAAAAAAACTGTAAAGAGAAAGGAAATATTTGCGTTTTGTGGAATAGGTGGTTTGTGTCTGTGGATTTTCATCTCCTTAGAGAATCATAGAATTTTTTTTAGCAAAAGCGTGTAGTACAATTCCCTTCAGTTTACGGATAAAGAAAAAAAGGCCCCTGACTGATAAAAGGTCCCAATATGAAAACAGTCAGAAGTAGTTTCATTATCTCCTCACTTTCAGGTGCTATTTCTAGCATACCAGATGCCTGGCCAATTTTTATTTTCATTAAACATTTTCAAACATACAAAGAAATTGAGCATAAAAGCCATCCCTCATACTCCATCACCCAGTTGCAACAGTTATTAATAACTGGATGTTGTCGGCCTGCACTGTTCATTATGAAGTACCCCCTTCAGCCCCTCCAAATTTTCGTGGCAGTCACGGCCATAACCTGAATCCATTATTTCCTGAGAGGGTGAAGAGTGACACTCTCACTCTAAAGTTCCCTCTCCATTCATTCATTCATTCATTCATTCATTTATTTATTTATTTATATATATGGAATATATATATATTTGAGAGAGAGGGAGCATGAGCAAGGGCAGAGACAGAGGGAGCCTGACGTAGGACTCGATCCCAGGACCCCGGGATCGTGACCTGAGCCGAAGGCAGACGCTTAACCGACTGAGCCACCCAGACGCCCCATAAACTGTAGTTTTATAAATTGTTTTCCAATCCTGAATACAATTCAATATTTCTAAATATTGATTTTTTTTTAATCTAATATAATGGGCTTAGAAGTATATCTAACCTTTTGAAATGTGCGACTGAAAAAAATCATTTTTCTAGCAACTCCCTTGTCTAAAGGGATTTTCTGTTTCAGGAATTCCATGAGTGAAACTGTCAGGCTGGTCAGTGGCATACAGCATCCTGGATCTGCAGGGGGAGTTTATGAGTCAACCCAGCACTTCAACGACATCAAAGAGCACCTTCACATCGTGAAGCGGGACATAGACAACTTAGTGCAGCGAAACATGGTAAGCTCTTGCCTTCTACTTTTATCATCATCAGTCTTCCTTAGAAAAGGAAGAACACATATTCTACTGAAAATATTATAACTTTTAACTTAATCCTAATGTTCATTTTTAATATTCAAGGTAGAATTATTCCATATGATCCAAATGTCTTTATGTTCCATGTTTCCATACCCTATTGAATAGAATTTTTTTTAAAGATTTTATTTGTTTGGGCGCCTGGGTGGCTCAGTCGTTAAGCGTCTGCCTTCGGCTCAGGTCATGATCCCAGGGTCCTGGGATCAAGCCCCGCATCGGGCTCTCTGCTCAGCAGGAAGCCTGCTTCTGCCTCTCCCACTCCCCCTGCTTGTGTTCCCTCTCTCACTGTGTCTCTCTCTGTCAAATAAATAAATAAAACCTTTAAAAAAAAAAAAAGATTTTATTTATTTATTTGAGAGGGGGGAGGGGCAGAGGGAGAGGGAGAAGCAGACTCCCCGCTGAGCAAGGAGCCCGACGTGGGACTCAATCCCAGGACCCTGGGATCACGACCTGAGCCGAAGGCAGACGCTAACGACTGAGCCACCCAGGCGCCCCTCCATACCCTATTGAATAGAATTTTTAAAAAATACATTGCTATTCCTATCATTGGAGCTGTCACAGTCTCAGACTTTTTGCTAGATTCTTTCTGTAAATTTTCTTTAAAAAAAAAAATGGCTCTTGTTATCAGTAATGATATCTTTAAACAGTTTTAAAAAGGTGAACATCTAGGGGCACCTGGGTGGCTCAGTTGGTTAAGCGTCCTGGGATCGAGCCCCGCATCGGGCTCCCTGCTCGACAGGGGGCCTGTTTCTCCCTCTCCCTCTGCCGCTCCCACTGCTTGTGCTCTCCTGCTCTCTCTCTCTGCCAAATAAATAAATTAAATAAATAAATAAAATCTTTCCAAAAAAAAGGTGAACATCTCTTGACCCTTTACTGAGACAGACGCTGGGTAGCTCCCACTTCTCTGTCTGGGCTCTGAGGAAGCGTAGGTCTGACACTGGATGATTGGTAGCCTCTTTCTTTAAGCAAGATTCTTCTTTTTCCAGCAACTTTTCCTCTCTTACTTGGTTCACTTTTTTAAAAGTTTTTTTTGTTTGGTTTTGATTTTGGTTTAGTTTATCAGGCCTTTTTTTTTTTTAAGTATAAGCCCCATCTACTTTTTTAGAGATTGGCCATAAATATTAAAGATAGGTAACATGTTTTCAAAGTTAAATATGCATAAGAGACAATATTAGATGACAGACCTGTGGTACTTTTAAGTTTTTCAGTTTTAAATTTTACTTAACTTATTTACTGGCTTCCAAAGCCCTTATAAAATTCACAAATGTGGGGCTTCTGGGTGGCTCAGTCATTAAGAGTCTGCCTTCGGCTCAGGTCATGATCCCAGGGTCCTGGGATCGAGCCCCGCATCAGGCTCCCTGCTCAGCGGGAAGCCTGCTTCTCCCTCTCCCACTCCCCCTGCTTGTGTTCCTGCTCTCGCTGTGTCTCTCTGTCAAATAAATAAATAAAATCTTTAAAAAGAAAAAAATTCACAAAAGCTTGTAGCATTTGCCTCTTCCCTTTCCAGTCCAATCTCCTTGAAATGACCAACACTGAAAATTTGCTGTGGAGCAACCCAACCAAAAATGTGCTAGAGAAATGAACAGTGTTCGTGGGAAAAGCTTGTACCATATGTGAAAAGATGCTGAAGCTACTTAAATAACAAGAGAAATGAAAAATAAAACTCTCCTGTGATACCACACCTGTTTGACGAAAAGCCAAAGTCTGACAACATACTCCCTTGCCAAGGCTAGAGGAAAACACATTGCTAGAGGGCGTACAAGATGGCACAACCCTTAGGAAGGAGAATTTAACAATGTATAGTAAAAATACACACTCATTTGCCTATTGAACCTAGCATTTTTTACAGATACACTGGCAAAAAAAAAAACCCAGATACCTAGAGGCACCTGTGTGGCTCAGCTGGTTAAGCATCTGGCTCTTGATTTTAGCTCAGGTCACGATCTCGGGGTTGTGGGATGAAGCCCCACATCGGGCTCCGTGCTCAGTGGGGAGTCTGCTTGAGGATTCTCTCCCTCTGTTCCTCTCCTGACTCCCGTGTGTGCTCTCTCTCTCTCCTCCTTCTCTCTCAAATAAATAAACCTTAAAAAAAAAAAACAAAACCCGGTATGCTCAAGGCTGTTCTTGCAGGACTATATCGAATAGCTCTAAAAGACTGGGGACAGATTGAGGAAATGGGAAATAAGTAACAGGTTGGAATTATGAACCCAACTCTATGGATAATTATACTCAATGTAAATTTCCTGTAAATTTGTATCTAGACTAAAGCTCAGATGGTTTCTCACATCTACAGAGTAAGATAGATTCAAAGAAGGCTAACTTTTACACTTGTGCTTTTTATTTCTTCCTTATTGGGGAGCAATCTGAGGGGACTATAGTTTCTCTGTCCACTGTTTCTTGCTTTTCTTAGTATAAACAGAAACTATATTTTTACAGATAGTAGCAGACTATACATATTTATCTTCTCTCTACTTTCTTTCACTTACCAGGGTGGCCATCGTGGTATGCAGATACTTCTTATTCCTCTTACAGCTGCATGAACCCCATTATGTGACTGTATCATAGTTTATCATTTCTCATGAGAAATCAGTCTTTTGTTTCTCTGTACCTAATGTGTCTTTTTTCTCTACTTTTAAGATTTTCTCTCTGATACTGATTTTCAACAGTTTGATTATGATGTGCTTTGCTTTTGTTTCCTTTTTCATCTGCTTGGGGTTTAATATCTTGGTTCTGTGAGTTTATAATTGTCATTAAATTTGGAAAATCTTTAGCCAGCCTGAGTTCTGCCTGCCACGGGGCTCGATCCCACAACCCTGAGATCATGAGCCAAAACCAAGAGTCCCACGCTCAACTGACTGAACCACCCTGGGGCCCTTTCTAATTTCCATTTCAATTTCTTCTCTGATCCATGGGTTTGAACTTGTCTTTCTTTGGCCTTCCCCCCCGAACCCCCCCCCCAAATGCTGATCCCATCATTTCTTGCCATTTTGTTCACTGCCTTTGCCTTCAGACAGGTGTTGTTTGTTTTAGATTGGATTTGTTTCTAGCTCTGCTAGTTGTCTTCTGCTAGGTGGTTGGTCCATATTACCCAGTCTACCTTCCCAGAAGTCCTAGTACCTTATAGGTTATGTGGAGCTTTATATCTTCAAAAGTTTTTTAAAAATATCTGTTATCCTTTAGGAAAGAAAGTTAATATGTTGTTAAATAACTTTCCAGAGGTCATTAACTAGTAAGTGGTAGAAGGGAAGTACTTAGGTCTTTAACATGTAATCTTGTCTCCTTTGTATTTTCGGATACTGCCAAATCTATATTTTTATGTATGTCTTGGATATTCGTATTTTTCAAATATGAGTTAAGAGTTTTCTTAATGACCATTACCTGTCATCCAAAGCACTGTGGTCTATCCCGAGTTCTGTTTGCGGTTATTCTCTGCCGGTTTGGGCCTGTGACACAGCTGTGGGAGGTGTGTGTACTGCAGGGCGTTGTCCCACGGATGGAAACACGCTGAGAACAACCAATCCGAGAAGCTGTTCTGTCTGGATACCTTGATTAAATCTTTGTCCCTGGTATTTAATTACCCCCTTAAAATAGAAAGAATACCCATGGAAATAGGAAAAGAAACATTTTTCAAAATACTAATTGGTAATGTTGGCTGCTAGGAGGTGGGAGGATGAGGGCTAAGAAAAAGCCATTATATTTGTCAGGCAGTTCATTGGTGGGGTGACCATGACGGAACCAGAACACTTTTGAGAATAAAGGGGATACTATTAATAATCACTGTAGTACAGCAAGTATAAACTGGGTGTGTTCAGGGAATTCGTGGTCTGTGACCATCAGGAACACAAAAAATCATCATCATTGTGCTGAAGATTCGAGCCAGATGGCAGTGTGTTCGTGCCTGGAGCGTGAAGGTGGAGGCATCCAGTGTCAGCTACTCTCAGGAAGGTCGGGGGTGTCTGGCGGGCTCAGTCAGCATAACACGCGAATCTTGATCTCGGGGCTGTGAGTTTGAGCCCCACGTTGGGCATAGAGTTTACCAAAAAAGTAAATAAGTAATCTTTATTTAAAAAAAAAAAAAGGGTAAAAAGTTAAGCGGGTGGAAGATATTTATGGGACAAATAAATGAAAATCTTGAGTTTATGTAGTTAACCATGAATTTAATAAAGGTTTCACATTTATTTCTTTTTCTAAAATACCACTTTGACTAATTGTACAAGTTCTTTGCCTTATAGCCATCAAATGAAAGACCAAAATGCCCGGAACTGCCACCGTTTCCATCATGCTTATCTACGATGCACTTCGTTATATTTGTAGTGATACAAACGGTGTTATTCATTGGTTATATCATGTATAGGTAAGTCTAAAATTTGGCTCAACGTTTTTCTGTATTTGTTTAATTTTAAATATTCAAAGTAACCTATATGTGTAACAACTTTCAGTACTTTTAAAAATCGGTTTAACACAAAGCAAGTATTATTTCTAGTCTATTTCAGTCACGTGGGAGTGCATGTATAGAAAGTATGCTTATCTTAATGCATTTTATACTTCGAAAGGCACTGTATATTTCAATTCTAAGCATTCCTGTTTCTTTCTGAAGTAAAATATATAGAACTTGCAGATTTTTTTTCTTTCTCTTTTTCCTTAGGACTCAGCAAGAAGCAGCTGCCAAAAAATTCTTTTGACCACCATTTTCATATGTGTACATCATGTATGTATGTACAGAATGTCTTTTTGAGGGAATTTAAGTATTTAAATTGCTTCATAGTCTAAATTATTAAATTTTGTATAAAATGTTTAAACATTGATTTGCAGTAAGAATAAACCTTAAAACAAAGACAACCACATGTAAATTTGTGCATAGTACATAAATCTATTTAAATTTCAGTGAATTTCTGGCCAGTAGAATACAGCCACTGAACAGAATATTGATAAATAAGACAGTAAATAATAGAAACAAGGGGCAACCCCGAGATGTGAAAGTTACCCCTAAGTCTCCAGTGTTGGACGTTTCTTTACTTAACATAAATACACTTGCCCTCCTGCCCCCCAAACTATGTGGTCTAACTTAGAGCTCCCCATCATTTTTAACCAGAGTCTTTTTTTAGAGGTCAGAGTTTCCTACTCTAAGACCCAGTCCAGCAGTCCTTTTATCTAATACAATTCCCTTTGAAATCAAAAAATATTTTGTCTGAGAGCTTTAGGATCTAGATAATAGGCTTCAGAATGTTGAAGTATCTTTCCCTCTGATTATCAATGATACATTTCACTTTTAAAGGAAATTTTGGGGGAAAATTAATAGCTGCTCTTTGCCTGAAAAACCATTAAGGTGAAAATGTTCCTTTCATAATGGTTTTTATGGTTCTGCCTGGTAATGTGCTCAGTTCATGACTGCTCATATTCGTGAATGTCTCCATGCCAACAGTATCAGTTCCATAGTATGAAAATAATTTTTGGATTTATGTTTGTAATTTAAGGAACTTATTTCTCCCATTTTGTATAGTATGTAAATTCAGCTCAGACTGCATGTCCTGAGGAGATTTTAAGTTCACCAAAAAATCTACCACTGCATTTTGGTTTACATCACTCCATACAATCTGGTGTCGTTTAAATCAAGGAGGCTGGAGTAGAAGCAGTGTTAAGACGTTTGGAGACAAAATTTGAAAAATAGAATTAATACTTCTGATTTCTTTCTTTCTTTTTTTTTTAATGCCAGAACTAAGGATATTGTGAAGCACTTATTAGGAAGCTTAACCTTGAAATGTCAGACTGGAAAGGGTGGTTGTAGTCTTTGTACATAGTTGTCCTAGGTGTTATAGAATCAGTCTGTAAAGGACATTTTAAAATGCAGACTTCATGTTGTTTTCACAGCTGATGTAGACCTATGTTTTTGCTGACTTCAAAATACTCTTTTACCTCTTTTAGCTAAATAGTTATCTTTCATTTGTCATAGAATCCAAAATAAGTTATACTGTTATATAAAACAGTACCATTTCATTCTTCCAAATCTTCATAAATTTGTTCTCAAATGTCATTGACAGATTGGGCTAACGGCCTAAAATCTATACAGAGACTCTGAGGCACTCTGCATTATAGCAGCACCTACTTCGTACTGTGTACGCAAACAGTCCCAGCATTGCTTTATAATTTATATTAGTGTTTATCCTGGAATGCTGAATACGAATATTCTAATGACTTACTCACTCTACTTCAGTCACTTTAACAGAGAAAATGCTTCTCTGGTGTTTCTCCTTTGTGGTATTCACATTTTGAAATTCATGTTCCAGAGACATCATCAGAGAATTTGCTCTTAATCTGTGGGAGAAAAAAAAAAACCTTCAGAAGAATATTAAGTTGTGGGCTGTGAAAGTTGGGAAGTCCTCTTGAGATAAAAGGCTGCAAAATATCCAGTGTTATAAACTCCATGGTCTTGTGTGCCTGAACGGACTAAGGGGACACCAGACGTATGTGTGCGGTGGACAGAACAGACGACAGTTCGAGAGGAATGGTGCTGACCATTACTAAGTCAGGTGGAGAGAGCTATTACGAAAATGTGTGAATCTTTTTCTTTTTTACTTAGTAATTTAATTTACTTGAAGATCACTCAGTAAAGCAGTTCACGCAGGCTGTTCATCATTTTATTTGAAATTCTGTTTATTTTCCTCAAAATCATTAAGTAGCTCATTTCTGAAAAAAAAGTTTGCTCTGTGGAAAAATCTATCACTGCCAGGATTCTTTCATTTCTGTACTATTTTGTGTAATTAAATTTGTTACCTTCTCTCACACCAGCAAGTATTTTACAGGTGCCTTGGATTAAAACAAAATTGATTTTAAAATTTTAGTGTAAGTCATTGTTGCTGTGATACCACTTTTAGAAAGAAATCCAATGACATAACGGCTAATACTTTTTTTTAATGTACCTGTTTGTGTTCTAATTGTTTGAATGTTTTATTCAGCTTGAAACTTTAGTAAGAAGCCACAAACAATAAACAATGTTTTGTTATGTATTAAAGGGACATCAGTGTTTCTCAAAGTGTGGTCCGTGGGTCATGGTGTGCTTGTGAAGCATACAGATTCCAGGCCTCCATTCCAAACCACCTGAATCAAAATTCAGGGGCGGGACTTCAGAATATCACTTTTCAACAAGCACCAGGTGATTCTGAGCACACTAGTGTGAGAACCACTAAGATGGGGAGTGGGAAAAACAACTATTTTGTTTTGTTGGTTTAAAGCTGAATATACCATTTTCATTTTCGATGACATTAGCAAATGTGTACTGATGTGTTTATTCTTACAATTAATGTTCTTCTTACTAAAACTCTTGGTTTGTTAACAACCAGACTAAACCCAGATTGTTGCCTGTAGCTCTTGGTACTTTGGTTGATGGCTTTTAAACTTACAAAATCATCAGATCATGGTCAGGCCATGAAAACTCCCCATCTCAAAGTCTGCCTGCTAAAGCATTTTGCTTTCCTGATTGCGATTTTTGTGACATTTTATCTCAGACAATTGTACTTTTTTGATAACTTAGGGAGAACAAATTACTTGAATAAGGGATTGCCTGACCCTATGCGTTGCAGAGATACAATTTTGTAAAGAACTTAAGTAACAGTTGTGAATATTAAGATGTGATTATCTTTTCCTGTCCATGTGCTTATTGCAGGGAGATAGTAAACGATTATATGGGGGATTTTTTTATTTATAAGATCTAATGTAAAATCACCACTTGCAGTTTTTTAGACCTGTATGTTGCCCGTTTAATATATTCCTTTTAAAGTTTAAAAGGGTTTTCTATCCACTGTTAATTTCAATTGGATAACATTTTGTCAAGTGTTTTTTCCTGTTATTTGATGCTAGCTGGAATTCAAGAAATGACATTGACCTTAACAAATAAAGAAATATTTTAGTAAATTTACTTTTTCCTTCATTGATCTCGGGTAGTAAGTAGTCATTTATTTTCCAAGTAGGCCTGGATTGTGATCCTGTCTCATTTGTCATTTGCCGCACACTGTGCCCTAGGGTGGCCCCACCACACGCAGCATCAGCGCATGGAAGCAGAGAGAGAGAAGTAGGAGTGATAACGGGTACCGCTGCCCTTGCTGGTGATGATCAACACCAACTAATTAGGACAGTGTATTTGATGTTTTCACCTTTAATAAACCAAATACTGGTAAAAGTGTAGTTAAGCTGGAACTCTTCATCATTACTAATGGCAGTTTTTAAAAGTACTTTAATCTTCTTGGCAAGAACCATTTATTTAACCAAGTAATTCCAATTTTGAGAGCCCATGCAGTATTAAAAGGAAAGAAGGGGGCTTTGGTGTCCGACAAAACTGGGTTTAAATCTTGGATCTGCCACTTAACTAAACATGATTGTCAGTTTCCTTATAATATTTCTCTCACAGGCTTGGTAGCATTGTAAAGTGGTTTCAGAAAATGGTAATCGACTCTCTTCTGCTATAACACAGAGAACTACAGGATGGAATAAAATAAAAGATTTAAATAAATTAGATGGATTTGAAAGAAATCAGAGGAAATGACATAATGCCTGATCAGCGAGCCTGCTGGGAGGGCGAGGGGTGGTGGAGACCAGACTACGTGTAGGTCAAGCCTAGACCCTGGTCAGAGGTTACGCAGCTCACTGGGGGCATTGCGGATGTGCCTTGCCTGCCTTGCTGTAGTAAAGATTTGGGACTTTATTCAGGTATGATGAGAAGCCTTTGAGGGGTTACACTTGGTTGCCCCATGTCACAAATCTTGGGATATTTATTTTCCTTTTCTGGAGGAATAAAAGACTCTACGCACAGCAAATAGTTTATTGGATGTCCAAGTGGAAAGGCCATTGTAATAAATTGAGGAATAAAGAGATTTTAAAGACATCCCACTTTAAATGGAATTATCTACTGGGAAGACCATGAGAGATCTGATTTCAGGAAACAGCAGTATCAGGGGATATCCAGCTGCCGCACCCGTGTAGCTACTACCTAAGGGTCTCTGTAATGCTAGATTGCCCCCTCCCCCACATCCATACTGGAAAGTAACTAGGGATTCCGCTTTCGGAACAGCACTGTTACGCAGATCGTCTTTCTCTTTGGGAAATAAAAGTGGTTTTTAGGACGCCTGGGTGGCTCAGTCAGTTAAGGGTCTGCCTTCGGCTCAGGTCATGAGCCCAGAGTCTTGGGATGGAGCCCTGTTTCAGGCTCCCTGCTCAGCAGGGAGTCTGCTTCTCCCTCTCCCTCCGCCTGCCACTGCCCCTGCTTGTGCCCTCTCTCTCTCTCTCTCTGACAAATACATAAAATCTTTTTTTTTTAAGTGGTTTTTAATCTCATGAAACACTGCAGTGTTTTCTAAAGGAGAGTCGGGCTGACCTGAGCAAACACAACACGGAATCCCAGGCTGTGGTTTTACCCCGTCAGCTAACGGGCTCTTTAACACCCCTCAGTGCGAGAGGAGAGACCTGGTGGGTTCGAAATGGAAGTGTAGGGACAATGGTCCGAATGCACTAAGTTCTAGGCAGTGCCTCTAAAAGTGAAAGTGAAGCCAGTTTGAATGCGCGCTCTTGGTCGGAGCATTCGGCTCAGTTCCTATCTCATCCTGACCCTTTGCAGTCTTTCCCGCTGAGATCATTTTAGCAACATCTTTAAATAGGTTAGTAAAAGGGAATTATTAACCATTACCCAGTTCTGTACGATCTGAGGGGCCCATGCCTGCAGACAAATTAACAAGCCCAGGTTACAAAGAGCCTACATCTCCTTCTCCGCCCCACCCCCTCTTGGAGTGCTTTAATTAGAAAGATACTAACAGATTAAAGTCTTAGCCATACTCAATTCCTCCCTTGACCTGAAGAAAACCACAGCCACTGAAAATGTGCTGCGTGTTAGAAAACATTGTCAAAAGTTTGATCGGAGTACACCAGTGGGCATGAACAGAGCCCCCAGGAAGTGGACCCAGTGTAAGGGGGGAAAGGTGACCCCGTTCCACGTGGGTGATTTAGCTCACGTTGTGCTTACCTTGTGGGTTCGAGCACTGAAAGTGTCTAGTGCTTCATTTCCAAGCAGAGATGTAACATGTCAGTGCAGGAGAAGGCTAAGGTGATCTTCCAGATCTAAGTGAAGGGCTCGCTGGCTCGCCCTTTAGACCTACCTCAGTTGAGGATTGATGTATGGGCCACGGGAACCACGGAAGCAGGGCACAACTCAAGCACACCAAAAGGCAAATCCTTGCATAGTACTTAAGAGTCCAATGAGATAAAATGATGGATCAAAGGATTATTTTTGCTTAATGAAGCATTTGGCGTTTTGAGCTTCACTGGACTCCATTTTCAACAGGATGTTGTGTTCAAGGGCTGGAATTTGGACATTCCATTACAGACATGTAGTCAGTCAGCTCTGATTAATTGAAACAGGACTCTTGATGAAGCCCTGCTGCGCTTATAATTTCAAATTTAGAAATGGGTAGGGAGAGGAGTAGACAATGTGAGGGATTTTTTTGCCTCTGAAATTAGCTTAGTGTATTAATTCAGAAAGCAGTCGGTTGCATCTGACTGTATGCCTTAGTAATCTGAACCATCTGCCTCCCTATATTAAGGAGTTCATCTCTTTAATCCAGCTTACAGCCCGCAAACCACTCTTCTCTATCATCATGCCCTTGATTAGATGAGGCCGTGCAAAGTCCTCTTCTCTTAAGTGCATTGCTGTCGTTGGGGATATTTGGAGATTTTGTCTTTTTTCCTCTCTCTCTTCTTCTTCTTCACGTTTCATCTGAGTTTTGGTTTTATTTTTCTGGGGGCAGAAACCATGGCTTTCTTTATGAAAACTATGATAAGTAACCAGGTAAAGAATTTAGGATTCGGTGGCGGGTCTGAAGAAAAAAAAGAAGAAGGAGGAACATTGGATCCGGCAGCAGCTCAAGGGATGACTAGAGAGGAGTATGAGGAATATCAGAAGCAAATGATTGAGGAGAAGTGAGTACCCGCGGCTCCCTTTCCCTCTCAGAACCAAAAGAAATGAATTCTGGCCGTACCTTCTTCAGCTCCCCGACCTCTTTTGCTTTGCTGTTTAGATGCGTGTTCTTGTGCTGTTTGCTTCTGACCTTAGGAACGTGTGTTCTGCTCCATGAACCATCTCCTCGCCGCAGCAGGTACCATGTCCTGCTTGTAGGATGGCGGCGAGAGACAATGAACGAATCTATATGTCATTCTGAAAGCGGCTTAACACTTTTTCTGGTCTAGGTTCATTTCAGTTAACCTCGGTTGAAATGTTCAGATGAACCATGGTGAGCCTAACTCTACGGTCTTCCCCAAACTCACCCTCCTAGCACATAGAAAGCTTTCAAACTGAAGAATTCAGATTTTGCACCTGGAAGAGGGCCTCGAAGCGCACACCATGCAATCTTTTTTCTCTTACGTGTGCGAAAACCCTAGAAAGCACAACAAGAGGATTAGGTCATAAGACTCGGCTTCACAAAAACTGTGAATAAATTTGTGGGCTGTTTATTATGGAAATTTTAAAGGTACAGAAAAGTAGAACAGTATAATGAACACCCATATAAACGTATGAATAAAGTCACAGTTAACATGTTGTATTTGCTTATAGATGGTTAGTTGGGTGGATGGATGGATGGATGGATGGATGGATAGATAGATGACAGATAGAGGCATTTTTAAAGTAAGTGTAAAGTTAAATACATCATGGTACTTCACCCCTAAATACTTCAGCAATGTACCTCCAAGAAATAAGAACATTCTCCTGGCTACATAAGGACATTCTCCTGACTATGTAAAATAAAAACAAAACATCAGTAACATTCTAGTTGGGCATTATGGAATGTGAATATCACCCACAATTTTTCACTGCTGCAGACTGATGTTTAAGTATAATCTATATGTAATTTTTTAGATTTTAAGGTAGAATAACTTGAGTCTTTTTTTTTTTAAGATTTTATTTATTTATTTGACAGAGACACAGTGAGAGAGGGAACACAAGCAGGGGGGAGTGGGAGAGGGAGAAGCAGGCTTCCCGCTGAGCAGGGAGCCCGATGTGGGGCCCGATCCCAGGACCCTGGGATCATGCCCTGAGCTGAAGGCAGACGCTTAACGACTGAGCCACCCAGGCGCCCTAAGAGTCTTTTCATAACAATGAAGAATTGAAGCCTCAATCTTGAGGTTAAATGTTCATCGTTTTTTTTTAAGTATTAATTAAAAGTATTTCTCGGGGCACTTGGATGGCTCATTTGGTAGAGCATGCGACTCTTGATCTCGGGGTTTTGAGTTCAAGCCCCATTTTGGGCATGGTGCCTACTTTAAAAAAAAAGCATTTCTCATTTAATAAGAGTATTTCTTTTTGCCATCATGGCTCTTTTGCTAATGATCAATTACATAAGAGTGGCCTAAGTCCTATTGTTAAGATGATTATAAGTGAAAGGTTGATGACCTGGAGGAAACTAAGAAAGTACAAAGGCTTACATTTAATGGAAACTTTGTCTATTGTATTTTCTCTGAAAGAAATTGTAGCTTATAAACTACCTAGAATGTATTACACTTGGCTCTGCGGTCAATTAAAGTCAGTTTAAAAAATAAATACAACTGCACACATGATGTTGGTGCTAAAATAAAACACAGGCAAAAGAAACAGCATCCCTTGCATATAAGCTAGTTTCTCCTAGGGCTTGTAAACAAACAAACAAAAAACAAGTATAATGAGGAAACAGAAGCAGAATGATAGCACCAAATGTTCTCAGCTCAAGTGAGCGAATAAAAAGAAACTGGCCAGAAATTTAGACTATACATCTGATTGTGTAAAATATCATATAAGAGGTCCAAGCAATACATCTGGTCACAGATACGGCATCTGTTTGATTAACTAATGTCCTAATTTTCCCTGAGTTTATATCTGGATAGATCAAAGGCCAGAATGCCCAAATGGTGTGGTCAATCAGTGGACTGGGTTATTTGCCAACTACTTGGCTGTGTGTGTGTTGGGGGGGGGGTGTGGGTGTGTGTGAATGTTATCAATTTATGTAGTCACCCAATTTAAGAAATAGTAGCAGGGCAATGGGGTCAGCCTGTTTCTGGCAAGAGGCATGACTTCCAGTTTGTTGCTTGAGTTTTCAATAGCTTCATCACCTAGAATGCAACAACAGTCCGTTGATCCCTCCATTTTTCTCAATAATAGTAAAATGTCCCTTTACCTTAGTTATGGTACAATAATTGCTATCATACCATTTGTTATTTGAACTTTTTTTTTAAAGATTTTATTTATTTATTCATGAGAGACAGAGAGAGAGAGAGAGAGAGGCAGAGGGAGAAGCAGGCTCCCAAGGAGCAGGGAGCCCGATGCAGGACTCGATCCCAGGACCCCGGGATCATGACCTGAGCCGAAGGCAGACGCCCAACCATCTGAGCCACCCAGGCATCCCTGTTACTTGAACTTTGATATGCATCACAGAACTGAACATAAAAGCTAAAATTATAAAGCATATAGAAAAAAAAAAATCTTTGCAACTTGAAAGTAGGCAAAGATTTCTTAAACATGACTCTGAAAGCAATAACCATAAAATTTTAAAATAATGTAGACTTTATCAAAGTTGAAAATTCTTGTACGTCAAAAGACACCATTAAGAGAATACTTACGGGGCACCTGGGTGGCTCAGTCAGTTAAGCGTCTGCCTTCGGCTCAGGTCATGATCCCAGGGTCCTGGGATCAAGTCCTGCATTGGGCTCCCTGCTCAGTGGGGAGCCTGCTTCTCCCTCTGCCTGCCATTCCCCCTGCTTATGCTCTCTCTCTCTGTCTCTCTCTGACAAATAAAAAGAGAGAGAGAGAGAATACTTATAGGCAGGTCACAGACTGAAAGAAAATATTTGCAAAACATGCCTGACAAAGGACTGGGATCTAGAATATATACAGAATTTCTACAACTCAATAATAAAAGCAAAAAAAAAAAGGGGCAGAAAGCGTTGAACAAGTACTTCATAAAGATACACAAACGGCCAGCCAATTAGTACATGAAAAAACCCATCTGATGTTATTAGTCATCATGGAAATGAAAATTAAAATCACACTAAGGTACCACTACATACACCAGAATGGCTAAAATTAAAAAGACATAATACCAAATGTTGGCCAAAATGTGGAACAACTTAAGAATTTTTTTCCATTTGATGAGACATCAGATGGTACAGCCACTTGGGAAGAAGTCAGGCTGTTTCTTATAAAACTAAACTCACTCAACAAAATTACCCTGCAACTCAGTGGTGCCATGCCTAGATATTTACCGCAGAGAACTGAACATGTATGTCCACAAAAAGACTTAGACAAAAGTGTTCATAGCAACTTCATTGACAGTGGCCCTGAATGGGAAATAGTCCAAGTCCATCCACGGGAGAATGAATAAACAAGCATGGCATATTCATACAGGACAATGCACTCAGTAATAATAAAAAGGAAGAAACCACTGATAAATAACACCACCTGGATAAATCTCAAAAGTTTTTTTATGCTGAGTAAAAGAAGACTTATACAAAAGAATGTGTAGGTTATGGTTCCATTTATAGAAAGTTCTAGAACAGTCACAACCAATCTCTGGAGGATAAAGGACAGTGACTGGGAAGCAGGTGTTAACTGGGCATGGAGATGAGAGAAATTTCTCAGGTGATAGTAACGTTTTTCGTTACCTTAATAGGGGTTTGGGTTACACACAGAAACGGAACCAATAGGAGAAAGACATATGCGTATGTGTATGTGTATATACGTGTACAGGAGATTGATTATAAGGATCGGCTCACGTGATTACGGAGGCTGAGAAGTCCCGCTATCTGCTGTCTGCAAGCTGGAGGCCCAGGAAAGTTGCTGGTGTCTTTCTCAACTAGAAGGCTGATGGTGTAAGTCCTAGTCAAGGGCTGAAGATTGAGATCTCAGCTCCAGCAGACAGGCAAAGAGAGAATTCCCCCTTCCTCTCTGCCTTTTCTTTTTAGTCAAGACCTCAATGGATTGGATGCTGCCCACCCACACCAGGAGGGCAATCTGCTTTATTCAGTCCATTGATTCAAGGGCTAATCTCATTTGGAAACACCCTCCCAGACACACCCAGAAATCATGTTTAATCTGGGCACCCTGCGTCCCAGTCAAGTCACCACATAAAATTAACCAGCACAGTACATGGAAGCTCTGTGCGTTGAATTGTACACAGATTTTACTTCAAAAGAAAAAAAAGAACTGCAAACAAGTACGTCTCTGTAGCGAATGGCATTCGTGTTGAAGTGTTTGGGGGAAAGAGTACTGGTGTCTACAACTCTGAAATGCTTCAAAAGATAAGACGGATAAATGAATGCATAGAGAGAAAGGTATGTGATAAAACATGTATAGTAAGACGCTAATTGTAGAATCTAGATGGTGAGTATGTGGATTTCACTGTAAAATTCTTCCGACTTTTCTGTATGTTTAAAATTTTTCGTAGTAAAATACTGGGGAGAAAAGATCTGCTTCTGCCTAAGCCCTGGGTCACTGATCTCTTAGGCAAGTCACTTACTCTGTTTCGCTCTCCAAATCCAGAAGATGGGCCAGTGTTATCTGGTGCCTATTCTGGGCCTGACCTTGGCGAGGGGGTGGGGGGGGGCGGGCAGTGCGCTCAGGGAGGGCCTGTGCTCAGGGCCCCGGGCACAGTAGTTTAATCTGATCGCTTCAGATCAGCCCCCCCTTCAGGCAGCCTTCTGTGTGGTGGTGAAGAGGATTTCAAACCGTGAAGTTAAGAAATAGAAACCAATTTAGCCACCTGAAAAATGAAAACGGAATTTATTTTAATGCAAATAATGCTTCATGCAACGATGCTTCACGAAACCCCTCAGCAGAAACCCCACCAGGCCGGACACCTGGGAGTGGCTCAGTCGTTTAAAGGTCCGGCTCTTGATTTTGGTTCAGGTCCTGATCTCAGGGTCGTGAGATCTAGCCCTGTGTCAGGCTCCATTTGCTTGAGATTCTCTCTCTCTGCCCCTCCCCACCACCGGCTCACACTCTCTCTCCATAAATAAATAATTTGGGGCGCCTGGGTGGCTCAGTCATTAAGCGTCTGCCTTTGGCTCAGGTCATAATCCTGGGGGCCTGGGATTGAGCCCCACATCGGGCTCCCTGCTCTGCGGAAAGCCTGTTTCTCCCTCTCCCACTCCCCCTGCTTGTGTTCCTGCTCTCGCTGTCTCTCTCTCTCTGTCAAATAAATAAATAAAATCTTTAATAAATAAATAAATAAATAAATAAATAAATAAATAAATAAATAATTTAAGTATTAAAAAAAAAAAAAAAGAAAAGAAACCCCACCAGGCCTCACAGGGGCCTAACCTAGGAACCAGAATAATGTGGCAAGCCAGCCGTGAGCTCCTTCTTGGCTCTTGCCGTCGCTCCTGTCCCCAGTATGGCTGCTTTGTTCCTGCCTCTCAGCTGTCACCGCTCCTCACCGTGCCACCCAGACCCCATGGCCTGGGGAACATGGCAGCCCACGGCCTCCCAAGTCCACCTTTCCCAGTGAATGTCTGTCTTTCTCGGTCCCGGTCCCAAACTCCCAGAGAAAGGATTTCATGTACCCAGCTGGGGCCAGTGCGGTACAGCCAGAGGGCAGGGCCGTGTGTATAAATGGAGGCCCCCGTAATGCACCTGCCCCAAAGGTTGTCTGCTCCTGCCTCGGTCACTGTGAGCGGGGGAGTCCATTTCAACCCAGCCTAACCCTGAGTCCAATTAGGTCATCCCCAGAGCATTATGGAAATCTACCCTACCCCGTTTGGGGATGCCTCCTTCCAAACAGGGAACGGAACGCTGTACCAAAATTGGGGCCCGGAGGGGGTGACAATGAAGGGAAACAGCTTTCTCTACATCCCTAAATACCATGTGCCTCTAAAGGACCCCCCAGCCCTGGATGCTCTGACCCTGTTTTCACTTCACTAAGAATCATTCAGGAAACTTGTCAAAAACATAGCTTCCGCTCATCCGCCCCCAGGGGTTCTGATGAGTCAGTCTGAGATCACACCCAGGAAGCTGCTTTCTTACCCAGCTGGGTATTATCCCCTGGGATTCTGATGTTTGTGGCCCCAAGTTCTATTTAGAGCAACCCTGGGAGGTCAACTATATACTGGGAATAGCCACTCTGCCCCTCCCTGGGCTGCATCCTAAGGAGATTCCCAGAACCAAGCCGTCTCTGGGATTTAGGGGTCTGCCTTGAGTCATGACAGGAGAACGACGGAAAGAGAGGCAGGTGTCTGGGGATGTAGGAAGCTTTATCCCAGTGTCCAGCTCCTCTGTGCAGGGATTGGAATGTCCTCAACCCTTATTCTATTCTTTTACTTTTAGGATGGAAAGAGATGCTGCATTTACACAAAAAAAGGCAGAGAGGGCATGCCTCAGAGTTCATCTCAGAGAAAAGTACAGACTCCCGAAGGTGAGACGCTCTTAATACAGTAAACATCCTATTTAATTTCTTAAATAATAGAAAACGGGGAATGTTTGATTATCAGCAAAGGGTCACACTTATGAATACACACACACACCACATGCACACACACATACACACACATATACTTGTCTTAATCGAGGCATTTGATGTAGTGAAAAGAACATTGAACTAGTTCATAAAAACTAGATTCCAGTCATTTAACCTCTATGAACTTGCATTTTCTCTCAACAAAATGGAGTTAATACCTGTAAGTGACAGTTTAATGTACATTTCTGTAAAGCCCCTAGAACTTCTATGTGTTAACTACACAGGGAGGAAATCATCATAGCTGGCATTTAGTATCACGCGCCAGGCACTGTTCGAACGGCTTCGGACGTAGCAATTCCTTGAATCCTTCCCAACAGCCCTCTCGGGTATTCTATCATCACCTCCGCTTGATGGTAGAGGAAGCAGAAGCGAGAGAAAGTAAGTCCCTCCTGCCAAAGGCCAGGAAGGGCAGAACCCAGGGTCTTAACTCCCCCCATACTCTGCCTGTATTTCAAAAGAGCAATCGACTCCTTCTTTATGGAGACACTGTTGTGGCGATGGCCATCCCCTGGCATCATCCATCGATCCATCTCGGTGCTGGTGGAGAGAACGAACACCTGTAGGCTCTGGTCAGGCAGCTGGTTTACCGAGGGGAAGAGGAGGTGTTGATATGTGACGGTGGGGCTCAGAAGCTCTCGTCCTGTGGGTCCCCTACGGACTTCAGAAGCTACCAGCACTAAACAGAGGGAGACAGCCCCACTGTCCCTATAAGGCCAGTGCTGAAGTCACCAAAGAGTTCAATAGCCCCAACCTGTGGGAGAGGCTCCCCTCCCTAAGATGCCCCAGGACCCGGTTCTGGTCTCAGAGAGGAGAGGAAAACTCACAGTGAAGGTTAAACATTTTCACTGCGACCCATGAATTTTGAAAAGAAGGGCTTTGCTTTTTGCCTCCCTTATTCTGGTTTAATGCTTTTTCCCATTGGCCACTTGGGAACACGGTCCCTTCCACTCCCGTCGTCTGGTGGATTCCCCAAAGCTCCCTGGGATGGGTCCAGCTGTCTTTAGGAGAACTGGGTTTCAATTCTGCTGCAACCTCAGATGGCTCTTTAATATATCTGAGCCTCAGTTTCCTCGTCTGTAAAACAGAGAGAGTGACACTGGCGTCACCAAGTCTTGGTCTGAGGTACCATAATGTAAAGAACCTAGTACAGTGCCTGATTGACGGAGCTCAGTAGATGACAATTCTTATTTTTCCCGTGGTTCTGTCTATGCCCAGAAGTCTTCTTTCTTCATAATAACAGCCAGGGGTCTCGAAGACCTGGAGTAAACACACCGATCTGTGTCAACAAGGCAACAACTCGAGGTCGAGAACATGAGCTTTTATTTTCTTCGTAATGAGGGCCCCACATCTTGCTCCTTTCCAGAACCTCAGGGGTGAACCCCTCAAGGCTCAGCAGCAGGGCTTTGATGGTCTTCAAAGAAAAAAGAACCCAAATTTCGGAGTCAAGCTATCCTTTGGGACTAGAGCCTTTCCAACAGAAGCTATAAAAAGAGGAAAGAATTATAGCCACCAAATGTGCACATTCAGATCCTCCCCGGAGATGATCAGGCCCAAGGGAGGGACAGGGACTATGTCTGCATGGGCTAAGTCTCCCTAAAGCCAGCTGGGGGTGTGGTGGAGGGAGCGTGAAAAAGTCAACCGATTGTTGACAGCGGGGCCCAGTATCTCTCATTGCATGATTTCCCAGTGCTCATCAGCCCCTTTCCCCATAGCTGCTTCAAATGCCTATGCATGTGAGACCTCACCTGAGTTTTTCTTGGACCTGAGTTTTTCTTGGACTGCCTCTTTTTAGACACGAGGAAACTGCAGCCTGAAGGGTTAGGGAGCTTTGCAAAAACCCACAGCCACTGACTGATAGAACCAGGATGGAAACGTAAGCTTCTCAACCACGAAAAAGAGGGACTTCTTCACAGAAGGATTTGAACGCTGCTCCCTCTGGCCCCGAGGTCTCTGCAATTTCTACTCAGTGTTCGAGGTGTCCCAAAAGTTTGAGTCCAGTTTTGAGCTTTTTGTGGCTTCAACCTGCAGGAAGACTTTGGGGACCACCTGTACGGCTGGGGATTTCAGTGACCTGGTGCAGAATCCCACCCCGAAACCCAGCAGGCACGTGGCTTCCCCCGCTCCGGGGTGGTCTGCCGGCTTCGGCCCAGCCCTGGGAGCCGCTGCGAACTTCCCAAACACAAGCCAAGCAGACAGATGAGAGTATCACTTGAAAGCGTTCTGCCCTTGATGGGTCGCTGCAGTTGGCTTTCAGGCAGAGGCCTCCCAGGCGTCCTTTTATATTATGGCTGCATTTGGTAAAAATGGATTGATTCTACACGGTGCTTCCAGGATTGGCCTGTGGTGTGAATGGTAAAAATACTAACAGATACAATTACCCGCTTTTCATACAGCACGTACAAATTAGGGAAATTCTAACCCAATTACACGATCCACAAAATGGTTATTAATAGAAAGTATATCATAAAAAAAAAGACCAGCGGGCTCCCATTCCACTCTGCCTACTTCTCACCAGATGTGGCTAAGGGCCCAGCCGCACCGCGGCACCCTGCCCGTGAAGTCCAGCCCCACCCTTGGGCAACCCCTCTGCCTCCCGGGGCTGTTACAGGGGTTCTCCTCCCCTCCCACCCGCCTCGTCTAGGCTCTGGGCACAGCGGGCCTTCAAAGCCCCCAGGCCCAGAAGGTTGCACTGGGGGACAGACGCATTTCCCAGGCCAAGAGCAGCCCCCACTCCTGCCCGGGGTTCTGTGTGCCGCCCGCGGGGCAGGGACAGGATCGGCTCCCTCGCGCCCCCTGCTGTCCCTAGACGCGCACGGCAGCCGCAGGGAAGTAACGGGCGCGCCGCGGTTCTCAGTTCTTCCGTGGGGCCTGGGGGTTGCAGCCCGGACGGTGAGGGCGGGAACAGAAAGAAATGTCTGGACGTGATCTTTTTTTTTTTTTTTTTTTTGGAAGTCTATTCGTTTGCTGCTAAGGACCAGATTGTGCATTGTATTGTAAAGCAGCTGCCGTGCCGGCGAGCCGGGAAGGATCTGGAGGGCCCTCCTAGGAGCGGCTGTCGCCAACAGGAGGTGGCCGCGCCCGCGAGGGCCGGTTGGGGACAGGCCGGGAGGGGAGCGTCAGAGCAGCAGGACCCTCCCATGCTGTGCCAGGACGGAGAGCTAGAAAGCAAACCGGGGTGAGCTGGCTCCACAGCGAGCAGGATGGAGGGAGATTTTGAAACGCCAGTAATGAGGACCAGGGGAAGGCATTGGAATATTCGGCCCCAAGAGGGGATGACTTTGGGGAAATGACCACTATGGGGACAGTCTTTCCCTGGGCCTTGAAAGCCGTGCTTTGATTCTCGTACTGTGCCAAACCAGCTTACCTGGAGGGGCCCGTGCTGCGGGCTACACGGACCTGTGTGTAACTCTTAGGGGTTTCTTTGATTAACAGAAGGCCTCCTCACAGTGGAATCCCTAGAAGGCCTTCCGAAAACCACAATGGGACTTGAACCCGTAGGTCTTCATCTCCTCGATGCTCCCTTAAGGAGCAAGGAGGCCCTGGAAGGTCAGGCCGTGCCCAGGGGCCTCGCTGTGATTGGGAAAGTTCAAGGCCATGGCCGTAAGTCCAGAGACCCCAGAGAAAGGAATGAGGGGCCGGCAGCCAGAGCTACACCCCTAGAGTGGGGGGTGGGGGTGCTGACAGAGGAACCCCGTGAGGCTGGAGATGGGGCAACAGATTCCCAAATCATTACATATATCCTCTTCGTGGGGCTTGGCATCTTGATCACTTCACTTATTTATAAGATTACTTATTTGATTGCTGCCTTTGAAAATGGCCATCCTGGGGTGTGTGTGTGCGTGTGTGTGTGTGTGTGTGTGTGTATCATTCAACCATAAAAAAAGGAAATCTTGCCATTTGCAACAACATAGACCTTGAGGGAATCATCCTAAGTGAAATAAGTCAGACAAAGAAAGACAATACTGTAGGATCTCACTTGTATGTGGAATCTTAAAAAGAAGAAGTAGTCAGACACAGAGTAAAGAGACTAGTGGTTGCCAGAGGTGGGGGTGGGTGGGGAGGGTGAAAAGGGTGAAGGGGGCCAAAGGGGACAAACTTCCAGGTGTAAGATAAATAAGTCCTGAGGATATATGTAAGGCATGGCGACTATTAAAAAAGGTCGTCAAAAGACACTGTTAGGACAAATCATATTGTCATTAACAATTAGCCTCAACATCGGAATGGGCGGGGTCATCTGAGGAGCATGCCCACTGCCCCTCCTTCCAACTGTCCAAGCTCTCCTCCTGGGGCAGGTGTGGGTTCCTGGGCTGCCCCGGTGCTTTGACTCCCCTTGTCTGAATGGTCTTTCTATCTTTATTAAACTTATTTTTTATAGACATAAAAAAGCACATCAATGCATAATCATAAAACTCATTGAAATCAAGGGACTTGCCCAAGGTCACAAAGCTTACTGTGCCAACAGGGCCTCCAGCTTCCTGATTCTTCACCCAGTACTGTCTATGCCCCACTGTCCCTACACCCTCTCTCAACTGTATCTCCATCCAGGATGGTAGACTCGAGAACGAACAACTGTCTAACAAGAAAACAGTGCTGGGCAGAAAGCAAAGGGTCACCAGGCCCTTCCTTGGGCTCCTCATAACCACCTTTCCCTCCCCTCAAGGTTTGCAGACTTCTAAGCCCTCTGTTGTCTTATCAAGTGCCTATTGGGTAAGCAGCCGTACTAATAGTATTAGCAGTCCACGGGGAGCTGGACACATTCACCGTGTCCTCCAGCTAACGAGGGATGACCCCCTGGGTGCCTCATTCACAATTCCCCGGGGTCACCGGCAGCCACACAACCAGCAGGAGGCGGTTCTGGGCCCTTCCCCTTACCGAGGCCCAACGGAGAGCAGATTTGAGGAAAATGTCTTCCCGGGAGCTGTCAGGTCTAATGAGGATAACTATGTCACATTTTGGAATTAGAACTGTATTTTCTAAAGAAATTATTTGGCTGGTGTTCCCCGTGAAAGAGTTTCACTGATTGCTGACCGGGGGAAGGAAATTTGGACTCGGGAAAGGAGCAATTTGGGCCCAGCCCTCTAGGGAACAGTAAAAGCCTCCTCTCCCAGTTCATCCTTCACTGTTTATGACAACACTATTTATTATACCCGTGTCTTTGGATGACCCCTTTTAATTGCAGTAATCACATAAGGAGTCCAATAAGGAAGGATCTGGGAAACTGTGCGCATGTCCACGCGGTGTGGATTTCCTCTGGCTTTGGAGTCGCAGGTACCCGGAGGACTCAAGGCACCTAAGGGAATCCATGATGCTCACGTTAGGATTGGGTCTGGCTCCGCTGATCAGCCCCTGCCCTGTGTCCTCCCCGTTTCCTCTCCGTGTCTCTCCTTTATAAAGAAGGTCAAATGTCTCCCCCACGAAAACAAGCAGATAGCACTTTCGGAGCAGACATGCTTTTCTAGGTACCTTCCCAAAGTGACCGGCTCCCATTACTGCCCCACTGACGCCTACCTCCTTCCGATGCTGGGTAGTCCTGCTCAACACCGTGACCATCGTGACCGTCACCTCCTCCTGAAGCCCTCTCTCTCTCCTCGGCTTCTGGGTCTCATTTGCCCGGAACTGTTCCTCCTGTGTCTCCTTCATGGCCTACCGTCCCCATGTGCTGCCCCCGGATTTTGGAATATTGCAGGCCTGCTCTTTTTCCCACTGAATCTGCACACTCTCCCCTTGGGTGGGGGAGGGGGGGCATCGTGCTGTCACTCTCAGCTGCCACACACGTGTGGATGACTCTCAGACCTACACCCGCAGCCCCCGTAATCTCCCTATGGTTCCTGCTGCATCTGCCTCTTCTTGGGCACCTCATAGCTCTTCTCCAGAACAGACTGGCTCGTTTCCCCCCAAACCTGCTCCCCATTTCCAGGGATGCCCACCCCCACCCCAGCCTGTCCCCATCCTGCCAAGGCTGGCGGCCGGAAGTCACCCTTGACTCTTCCCTCCTCCTCCAGCCTCACACCCAGTAAATCATCAAGTCACCCTCATGTCACCTCCTACATAATTCTCAACTCATCCCCAAGTGCAGGACTCATCTTACCACAACAGCTCATCAGTGGCTTTTCCACTTGAGTCTTGCTCCCCTCAAAATTGCAGAGTGAGGTTTCCAAAGTGCAAATCTGATCCTGTTTATCCCCTGTTTAAAAACAAAACAAAACAAAAAGGCTGATCATAACTTCTGAGAATAAAGCCGTGATGTGGCTCCTATCTTTCCAGTCTCAGCTCTTGCTACTCCCTGCTTGGACTGGACCTTCCTCCTGCTTTCCTCCCTACATTCTGCTCTCCGTGGCCCCTTTTCTTCCCGGAAGACTTTGGTCTAGTGCCACTTCTTACAGAACCTCCTGTGACCCTCTTCTTCCCACCGCCCTTCATGCTCCCATAATCCCAGAGTGCATGTCTCATGTTATCTGACCACCGTGAATATTCTTGCCTGCTGGATCTGTGCTCTTTAACAAAGGGGCTGAGTTGTTCATCTTTGTCTTCGGTGACTTGCACAGGGCCTGACATCTAGAAAGTGTGCACGCATGTGCGTCCACACACACACACAAAATGGTGGCTGAATGTTGGATGTTACTAGGAAAAGAAAAAAAAAAAAACACCCAAAGAGCAAAGTATCAAAAACAGCAGAAAGAATTTATCTGCTGTGAGAGTTATGTTAAAATAAATTTTCAGAGAGAGACCAAGTCTGGATTAGACGTTATAACTGTGTACGTGAAGTCCGAAGGTGACTTTATAGCATAACTAAAATGTCATATTTCTTCAAATAGAGGAAGTAATACGTTTTAAGTCAAGCCACAAGATTCTTTCTAAAAACAAGTGTGCCCCTCTCCCTAGCCAATTCAAAATGTATATGTAAGTCAAGCCAAATTAATAAGAGAAAACAGTTCCACAATGAACCCTAATCCTATTACCGGAATTGTCAATCTAGGTTAGTCATTGAAAAATGATGTTGTGCCCCCTGCCGAGCTATATGATTTAGTTACACCTGGTGTTTGTCTGCTGTATTAGGGGCATCATTCATGTTGAATAAAGAGGAAGATAGAAGAAAATCTACCAGTGGGGTTGTCTTTAAACGTGTCACATTGAAAGCTCTCTTAGAACAGAATTTAAAAGTTGCCTCTTGAAAAAAGATCTGATTCTGTGGACGTTTCTTTGCCGGCCTCCTTCAGATGCGGAGCTCTTGGGCCACCCAGCAGGGTCCCAGACCCTGGAACCTCCTGCTCTGGAGCAGCTGTTTCTGGTGGCAGAGCTGGACGGCCATCGGGGGCCCGTCAGGGGCCTTCCCTTCCTTCTCCCCCCGCCCCCCCGTCCTGTCCCAGTTCAGTTTGCTCCTTCTACTCCTGCCCCTGAAAGAGCCATGCACTGGATGTCCTGAGGGGACCTGGGGAAGGGGAGAGAGAGCCCCGGGACGCCGGGACGCCGGGGCGGTGGTCCTCAGCCACGCGGGCAATCTCACCGAGTCCTCACGACCGCCGCGTAAGGTAGGTCGGTATTATTTCTCCTTCACAGATAAGGACACTGGCTGGGAGGGGGAGAGGAGGAGGGGCTTCCCAAGGTCACGCCGCCTGTAAATGTCAAGGCCGGATAGGACCCCAAGGCGATCGGACCCCACTGGCCACATTCTCCTGCTAGCCCCAGTGGCGGTGCGGGCTGCTCACCCCCAAACAAGCTGAATGACAGTTACGCAAGTCTCAGGACCCCGGCTTCCTCCCCTGGAAAACGAGAGGCTTGGATAGTGACCTCCACGGGCTTCTCGAGCCCCTCTGCCATGCCTTTGCGAAGGAAAGAAGTGGGAGATGTACACGGCTGGTATCCAGAGATCCTCACTCCTGGGTCCTGTGCATGTGCACACTCTCAACCGAAGGAGTCAGATCCACACCCTCTGTCCAAGTAGCTGATGGGGGGAGAACGGGGTGGTGTAGCAGACGTTGCTGGTAACCAGCCCCAGACGAGGGCCTCCGCACTGCTCGGCTCTAGAATCACTTGGAAAGCTTTTAAAAAATTCTATTGCCTGGGCCCCTGCCACAGACCATGGGAGCTTGCCTCGCTCCTACTCTGGCCTCAATACCCCTTTACCTTTGGCAAAGCAGGCCATGCTCTCTTTTACCTGCTGGCGGTGGGGGGGGCAGGGGGGGGGTAGACTGGCTGTGTTCTTTTTTTTTTTTAAGATTTTATTAATTTGACAAATAGAGACATAACGAGAGAGAGAGCACAAGGAGGGGGAGTGGGAGAGGGAGAAGCAGGCTTCCCGCTGAGCAGGGAGCCCGATGCAGGACTCCATCCCAGGACCCCGGGATCATGACCTGAGCTGAAGGCAGACGCTTAACAACTGAGCCACCCAGGCGCCCCGACTGGCTGTGTTCTTTTCTCTCTCCCCCTCCACGTCTCATAGGTTCCTGCGGGACAGGAACCGGGGTGGCTGTCACCCTCCCTAGAAGCCAGTGCAGCCCCCTACTCATACAGAGGACAGTGAAAAGTGGTTTGTCCTCTCAAATAGGGAAACATCTGATGTTAGATCAATGCGTCAGAGTCAAAGAAATCCGTTAATCTAGCTGTTTGGTATCATGTAGACCAAACTAAATAAACAAACCAAAACCCAAATAAAATCTGCCTAGAATCCAGCAAGCTGGTATTTGTAGCACAGCAAGTTTGATTGACTCGGACCCTAACAAGTGGTGAATGCTGAGCTTTTTGACTATTAATAGCTGTCTGAGATATGATCGTTTTACAGCCTATCTCGAGGTGGGTACAAGATGAAGGCCAGTTTGTCAAAATCTAGGGCTCAGACCGTGGGAATCCAGGGTCGTGCTTACTCTTCAGTGAAAGGTCAGAAATCAGTCACAAGGAATAACCAGAGCAGGGTGCGGGGCTATTTAAATAATGGGGCATTCAGCGCTGGCAATGAAGATTATAAATCTGGTTAAAAACCAAGAGATTAAAACTGATTCTGGTCAGCCGGCATAAAAATAATTAGCTCTTAACTGCATTAAACAATATCCCAAATTGATAAGATTTCTAGAAACGAGAAGACCTCTGAGACTGAGCCTCTAGGAATAAAGGGCAGCTGTCAGGGCCCCTAACTATATGCGGGCTCACCTCCTCCCTCCCTCATTCTCGCCTCCCTTCATTCACACTGCGCTCCCCAGGGCTAAGCCTCCCTGCCTCCCTGGAGCTGAGTCCGGTTGTCTGTAACCGCACTCGAATCTGGGAGTGTGCTGAGGAATACTGCCTGCCTTGATGTGTGGACCGCGTCCAAACATCCCTGGTCTCCCCCACCTGACTTGTCAGTGGGAGTGGGCCGCAGAAAGTGTGCTCGAGACGTTCGCTGTGTGGATTGCAGACAAGGTCCCGCGGGCAGGGAGGTTGGGGAGGCCAGGGGACGAGGCTGCGCACGGGCCACCGTCTACACTTCATTGATTCTTCTTCGTGGCTTGCTCCATCCTGGATCTTTCTCTCAAGGGCCAATACTCTCCCACGCTCTGTGTCACTGTCTGTACCGTTTTAATCGCAGGGACCCTTTGAGCAGGGATGGTAACAGCGATCTGCCCTTTGTTTCTCAAAAATATGAATAACCACAGCCACGCTTGTCCAGGGCTTAGAAGCTTACAAGACCATCTGAGAGCATGTCTCCTTCCATCTGCTTGGGAATCCTCCCACTGGGCATCAGAAGCATAAGGTGACTTGCCAAACAAAGGTCATGCAGAGGCCAAATGACAAAGCCAGGACTCGAACCCGGGTCTTTGACTGCCACATGCCGCCTCCACGGGGGAACGGTCTGAGTCAGCTGCAGAAGGCTGTAAAAAGCCCAGACCCTTTTTTACCAACAGGACCCTCGCCCTTGGCCTGTCCTGGGTCTGGGGCCAGCTCACATGCTTAGGACCCAGTGCTAATGAGGCTGGGGCCCAGGTTTGGTCCCAAAGGGCTTCATTTCGTCCTCTAGCTGCTCACTGGCCCTGTCTTGGTTGTCCTGCCCTTAGTCGTAAGTACCCACAGCACAGGTTGCAGCCCAGGGAAATGGGTTCCAGTGCTAGGTCCTCATCTGAAGCAATGGTGCTGCTGATGGACGGTCAGTAGCATTGTCCTTCTAGAAGGAGGGTGACTGTAGGACTCTGGCCATAGCCAATGACGACACTGAATACTGCCTTTAGACTGGACAGCTGGAGCCACTTGCCTTGGGCCCCGTGCTTTAGAAGGCTCCCCTCTGTCCTGGGCCACATTCCTTCACATGGGGGTGAAAAGTCTACAGGGCCAAAGGGACAGGCCTGCACAGAGCCTACGACCCTCTTTTAGACCACACTCTGGTTGCCCAGGGCCCCGAATTCCCTGCCTAAATGTATTCTGAGACTGCTCAGGCCTCTTCACCGGGCCGGTGCCCCTGGGAGTTCAGTGAGTCCTGCTAAGCCTCAGGAGGCGGGCAGGGGGTCTGTATACATAAGGTTCCCAGGGAGGGACAGACCTGGGGGTGGGGGGTGGGGTGGGGAAGAGGGCTGGTCATGAACCTGGGCCGTCCTCTGGGTCCCACAAACATGCAAGTGGGATGACAAAGGGTAAGGGAGGCCTGGTAGATGTCCCCCAGAATTGAGGATCTAGTGCCGAAAAGGAAATGAACAGGCCCAGCCTGCCAGGAACGTGATTCTGGAGTGAAATCGGGGGCCGTTTCTAGGCCAGAGGTGAAGGTACACAGAGAGCAAGGCCTCTGATCAGGCTGACCACCATGTGCAGGAGTCATGATTATCCAGTGCAAATCCCCAGCCCACCACTGAGGACCCAGTGACTAAGGCTAATAATAGAATCCCAATTTATAGGTAAGGAAATAAAGCTCAGAGAGGTTGTGTAAGGTGTCCAAGGTCACACAGCGTGTAAGTGGTGGCGGTAACCTTCGCACTCAGGCCATGATTCTCAAGCTGACACTGGACCTCCCAGGGCACTGGCCCAACGGCAGTGACAAGTAAGTCAGTAGCTACGACAATAGAGCTCTTTACAGCAAAGCAGACCTGCACATTTAAGGATTGTGAAGGCTGTTGTAGTCCCTGATGACAGGCTCATAGAATCATTCAATAAGTGTTTACTGTCTGTGTCTGCATGCCAGACACTCTGCTGGGTTCGGAGCCTTGCAGATGAGTCAGCTACAGTCCTGTCTTCAAGGAAAGGGGAGCCGGGGTTCTTAAACTATAGTGTGCACCAGAATCACCAGGAGGGCACGCTAAGTCCAAGATTGCTGGGCCCACCCTCCCAGCTTCTGAGTCAGCAGGTCGGGGTGAGGTCTGAGGATGTGTATTTCCAACAAGGCCCCAGGAGACGCCGATGCTGCTGGCCTGGGGGACCCCACTTTGAGACACACTTTGGTCAAAGTGCCAATCAAGAGCCCCTCAGTGAGTTGTAAGGCAAAGTGGAACCCCACCGCTCTCCCTTCCCCAGGCAAGTGGAATGAGGAGAAAGTAAACTTGAAACTCCTCCTTGAAGGAGGAACCGTTCCAAAGCTTCCCCAGAGGCAGCATGCTGACCTGCGGGGTGAAGGGGAGGCAGGGGAGCATCGCCCTCGTGAGCGGCCCAACTCTCTGAGCTCCAGCTGGCTGGCCCAGCGCCCCTCTAGCTGCCTGTCCCTCCAGGCTACTCCTTTGGTTTTGACTCCGGTGACATCCACAGAGATCTTATTTCCAACCAGAGGGGCGGGGAGGGAGGGCCAGAATTCCCAGGAATGCCTTTTCAAATCATTATTTATTTCGGGGTGCGTAAGAGAGGGGAGATGTCCTGCATCGACAGGAACTGAGAATTGCCAGGCTGATGACCTGCCTTTCCTCTCCTCCTCGCAAAATTGCCCAGAGGATGATCAGCAAGAAAGGCAACCTCTAGGGTAGGTAAATAAAAAATAGAGAGATGGAGGGTTGGCTGGGAGCCCCTGCGGATTAACTAACTAATTAATCCCCACAAGAGTTTGACGAGGAACTAATTAATCCATTAAGCGCTTTGAGGGGCCAAGGCCTGGCCGAGTGCAAGGAGAGGCTTCTCTCCCTTGGGAGGCTGCGGTGGAGAGTGGCCCTTCCCAGGGGCCTTCCGGGAGGGCGTGTGTGAGGATCGTACCCCCCAAAAGGGGTACGTCTGCCCCCGCATGGGAATCCTGCCACTACATGACCCTGCAGCCAGGCTTGCTGTCCTTCTGCCCAGAGAACCAAAAGAAGGAACTCTGCGGGGAGCCACGCGGCCCTAGAGCTGGAGAAGGCCCGGGAGATCCACTTTACAGATGGAGAATAGTGTCCACCTTACTCTGACGCGCTCTTTGGACCCAGAGACAACCGATGTTTGTTGATAGCCATTTCTACTCAGCACCCAGGCAAGGGGAATTAATATTTTCCTGTAGGTGTTGACTTTAACTCCACCTGGGCACTCAGCAGGTGTCAAGATCTTTCTAAAATCAAATCAATGAGGGTCTGATTAAGACTAAGTGATCGCTTTATCTCTACGTGAGTTTTCACACACTTTGGTCACAGCACATTGAGGTGGGTGATCCCCAAAACCTGCTGAGATCTTTCTGACCCTTTGTTTTTCTGACGTTCTGTAATCTTCTGGGCCCCTGGAGCGCTGTTTGCCTCCTGTTACAACCTGATCTCAGAAATCATCTGATGCAGCCTCCTGGGAATATAAACTACCCTTACCTTTCCCAGAGAAAGCTTTTTTTAGAAAGGGAGTGGGGAAGGAGGAGCAGAGGGAGAGAGAGGATCTTAAGCTGGGTGTGGAGCCCGATGTGGGGCTCGATCTTCACAACCCTGAGATCATCAGGTCATGACCTGAGCCAAAATCAAGAGTCAGACACTGAAGGGACTGAGCCACCCAGGCGCACATCCCAGAGAAACTTCTTTAGATTCTTTTCTCTTGGCCCCACAGCCAAAGGGATAAAGGAATGTCTAAGACCAGGCAGCATGCACTACGAAATTCTGGAACACTCTTAGGATCACAAAGTGAAATATGTAAGGGGCAGACTGTGGTGGGAGGAGCGCAGAAGGATGCTGGGTAGCAGCCCTGCCCCCGACGAGTCACTTAATAAACAAGCGCCGGTGCGGACTTGCTTCCAGGTGCGGAGCATGCAAGGTTGAACTGGACATGATTCTGCACCCCGCAAGGGGCCCCTGTCTAGTCGAAGGGAGGGAAGGGGCAAAGGTCAAGCAGAAGTTGCCATGGTGACTGAGCACGATTGGCCCCTGTGAGCCCAGACTGCACCCTCCAGGTTGGGATCAGCGGGGGCCACTGAGTCACGGGCTGGGGCCGGTAGATGGCAAAGCTTGCAAAGCTGCCCTGAGGCGGAGTCTACAGTGTGATTCTCAAGCTTTGCTGGCAGGCAAGATGGGGATGGATTTTTTTTTTTTTAAAACCCATAGTGCTGAGCTCCGCCCAGGAGTTTCCGATTCAGTTTGTCTGGGGTGGGGCCCAAGGATTTGTCTTTCTACCATGTTCCTAGATGTCTAATGCTGCTGGGCCCAGGGACCACACTTTGAGAACCACCTTTGTAGAAAGTTCTGATCGGCCCGAGGTGCAGTGAAAGAGGGGCATGTCAACCAGGACCTCCAGGCTCTGCACAGAGAGACAGCCGAGCACGCCATCCACATCATTCATCTCCAACAGAGGATTTTGCCACTACTTTTACTATCTGTTTGGTGGTTTGGTTGTTTGAGAGTGGTTTATCTCTTCTGTATTTGTGTTTTGCACAGAGTGAAATGGACGAGAACCAAATCCAGATGGCTGGAGACGATGTAGACTTGCCCGAAGATCTCCGGAAAATGGTAGATGAAGATCAAGAAGAGGAAGAAGATAAGGATTCTATTCTTGGGCATTTACAGAATCTCCAGAACATGGACTTGGATACCATAAAAGAAAAAGCCCAGGCCACCTTCACGGAAATGAAGCAGACGGCAGAGCAGAAATGTTCTGTGATGTGAGGGGCCAGGTGGGCTGGAGGAAGGAACAGGGTCAAGATGGAGGTGACCACTCTCCTGAGGAGCATTTCCAGCAGCGTATACTTAAACATAATGAACACAGAAAAACCATGATGAGAAAGCTCTCCAGAAAGTAGACAACAACTTGATGTTCTAAATGTTCCTGGTAGAGCGCTTAGCTAGCACCTTGCAGTAGGAAACATACTTTCCTTTTAGTTACCCAATGTGGCTCAGTGTGAAATTTCATCTGTGAGTGACAGAGAACACATTCCTGCTTGAAGATCTTCAGAACAGCCTGGAAGAAAGGAAAGCAAAAGGCATTTCCTCTCTGACTTCCTTTCCTAAAGAGCAAGGTCTCACCCTCTCTAACCGTTAGCATGACTCCAGGTCCCTTGGAAAAAGATGTGGGAGGTCAGGGAGCCCACTGGGAACCCAGGCTGCAGTTCAAGGGCAAGCAAAGGTCACACTGACTCTCACTCCCGGGCACCTTGACACGGCTGATACTCGAGTCCCCATCAGGTTTGGCACTTGGACAGTTCAAGGCCAAGGGGCAGTGGCGGGGATATGATGAGAAATGAAGATGAGGAATGAAGACAGAGAATGGACTTCACCAGCCCTTGGCATCACTCTAGAGGCCATGTGAAGAATGGATTGAGGGGGTGACCATAGAGGCAGGGCAACTAGGAAGGCTACGGCTCTTTCCACGTTCAGCATCATCACCTGTCATCTGTTGGTGACTGCCATGGCAACAAAGCAGGTGGACAAATAAAGAGCATTGAGAAGTTAAATCAATCTCACTGTGTGTGTGTGTGTGTGTGTCTCCTCCCGCCCCGCCCCCCGCTTTCTCTCGTCCTCTTCTCCCCATCTTGCCTCCCCTACCTCTCCTTTGTTTTCCTCTCCTGTCCCTGCCCTCCCATGCCCTCTGCTGAAGACTAGCTTCCAGTAAATCATGCTGTCATTCTGTGCCCCAGTCTTCCAGGGGGTCCTGGATTTCCTTCTCTTAACACTTGCTCTCTTTCAAAGAGAATTGCTCAAAAGACTTAGAATATTTACCTCAGAAACATCTAGAGCTGTTTAACTAAAGCCAACCAAACCAAAACAAAATACTACCCTTTCGGTGAATCTGCTTATTGAATAAATAATGCTCAGGGCTCACCAGAGCGCAGGTGGGAGGGGCAGAGGGAGAAGGAGAGAGAGAATCTCAAGCAGACTCTCTGCTGAGGGTGGAGCCCACCATGGGGCTCAATCTCATGACCCTGAGATCATGACCTGAGCCGAAAGCAAAGAGTTGGATGCTTATCCAACTGAGACACCCAGGCGCCCCCAAAGACAGCTTTTAACAAGAACTGCTCTATCAGAGGAAAGGAGAACTAAGACCAAACAGCTAGGGGCTAACCTGTTCTCTAACTCAGAGTTCCTGAATGTGTTCTAGAACACATGAAACATAAAGTTTCATGTTATGAAAATATGCAAATAAAACAAATCATTAGAGGTCCATGACCTATGATCCTTGAAAAAGTTTAGCCTCTCTTGGAAGTCCCTGGCAGAATATTGGAGTAATGCTGGCGGCTAATTAGTCTTGAAGTCCACTGTCATAGTCCATCCTGGCTGCTATAATCAGATACAACAGACTGGGTGACTTAGAAATAAAAAATGTTTATTTCTCATAGTTTGGGAGACTGGAAGGCTGAGATCAGGGTGCCATTATAGCTGGGTGAGGACCCTCTTCTGGGTTGTAGAATTCTTTTTTTTTTTTTTAAAGATTTTATTTATTTACTTGACAGAGACACAGCGAGAGAGGGAACACAAGCAGGGGGAGTGGGAGAGGGAGAAGCAGGCTTCCCGCTGAGCAGGGAGCCCAATGTGGGGCTCAATCCCAGGACCCTGGGATCATGACCTGAGCCGAAGGCAGACGCTTAACGACTGAGCCACCCAGGCGCCCCTCTTTTTTTTTTTTTTTAAGATTTTATTCATTTATTTGAGAGAGAGAAAGTGAGAGAGAGAGAGAACAAGAGGGGGGAGGGTCAGAGGGAGAAGCAGACTCCCCGCTGAGCAGGGAGCCAGATGTGGGGCTTGATCCCAGGACTCCAGGATCATGACCTGAGCCGAAGGCAGCCGCCTACCCGACTGAGCCACCCAGGCACCCCCTGGGTTGTAGAATTCTCATTTTATCCTCTCACCATGGAAGGGACAAGGGAGCTCTGTGGGGTCCCTTTAATAAGAGCACTCACCCCATTCATGGGGGCTCCACACTCATCACCTAATCACCTCCCAAAGACCCCACCTAACAACATCACCTTGTAGGTGAGAATTCAGCATATGAACCTTGAGGGGACACAAATTCAGGCCATAGCATCCACAAACCCCAGATACCATGGACATATTTTAAAACCATGCTTGTCTTTTATCGGAACTGGCATGCGAGTTGTGATTGGTTTTATAACAGAAAATGTAAAATATTCAACATTTTTAAAGCTGCAAAATAACGGATAAAATTTATTTTCAGTTCAGTGCCTGACTCTGCCCCATAACGGATGGGATGAGTGGGATGGATGGGTGATGCATGTGGCCCTGCGTTTATACACTTTGTTGTGACATAAAATACTGTGGTCGCCACGTTAGCCCACGGACCACTGCAGGATGGCACAGAAGACTTGCTTTCTTCTGAGATGCAGCCAGTGCAGATAAGGAAACCACTACATTGGTACTTCATCTTGACCATCAACATTCTCTGATGCCCTTTGGTGCGCATCCCCGTGGGGCTGCGTAACTACTGGAAGACTCTGCCATAGTCATCACATTCCTCTCAGATCACAGCACACCACGCCACGTGACAGCACACAACCCTGGTCCCTAGTTCACCCCAGCAAAGCCCACCATAGCACACCACATCCGTACGGGGTTGGGGCAGCGAGGGCCTGTGTTAGGGCATCCAAAAGGCCTTTTCCCTTCTAGAGGTAGGTGGTGTCTGTGCCATGTGATGGACATAAAAAAGGTCTCCTTTCACCACAACAGAGAATCACCCAGGGGCACCTGGGTGGCTCAGCCGGTTAAGCGTCTGCCTTTGGTTCAAGTCATGATCTCAGGGGCCTGGGATCGAGCCCCGTGTCGGCCTCCCCGCTAAGCAAGGAATTTGCTTCTCCTTCTCCCTCTGCCCCCCCCTTTCGTTCGCTCTCGCTCTCTCAAATAAATAAAATCTTTTTAAAAAATAAATGGACTTTCCAATTTTGCCCAGAATTACTCAGTCCTCAATTAGCTCGGTGCTCCTACAACAGAAGGAAATGAGAGTTCTTCTTTTGAAAGAATATTGACATAGCAAGCTCAGTCATTCAGAGGCCAAGTAATCCGGTTTGTGAGTTTTAGAAGCACTTCAGTTTCGCTCCTGACGCTAGAAATCCGGCCATATCGCCTCCTACAAACAGAACGGTCGGAGACGGGGAGAGGAGTGAGATTATAAACGAACAAACTGTGGGTTTGCAGCTTCTGATAATGGCAGATTAGCTCCTAGTGGATTAACCCGCCTGCAGATAACAACTTTAAAAACAACTTTAAACTCTTGACCAAATACAAAAAAACAACAGCCCGAAGGCACCAGAGAGCAGCCAAAGGCAGGCCCACACTGGAGGGGAACTGAACCTACACTTGGAAGAAGGAAGAAGCGCCAGTGAGTTTTCCTTTGTTTACCGGTTTCATCTGAGGGCAGACCACAGTCAAGCCAAGTAAGACAGCTAAAACTCAGATAGAAAACCTGCAGGCGTATTGGCTCAAAGAACCAGCAGAGTTTGGGGTGACTCCAGTAGCCATAAAGTGAAAGAGCAATTTCCAGAAGGAACAGAGCCATAGGCGGAGGGTCCTAATTTTGTGTATAAAGTCTATTCAAGATACTGGCTAATCCCCCAACTGTGTGCATCAGGCAGACGCCAAGCAGCCCAGTTAAGGTCAACAACTGAACTAAGAATTGTGTTGCTGCCCACCGAGGGGGAAACGAGTTGGGAGTTTATATCTAGCCAAGTTTGCAGACTGCTAAACAAACCAACCAACCAAAATACTCTTCGTAAAAACATAACACAGCAAATTAAGGAGAAGGGAGGAAACAATAAATATAGGAGCACAAACCAATGAAATAGAAAGCAAGCAAATATATTTTTAAAAGCCCAAAAGTTAGGGGCGCCTGGGTGGCTCAGTTGTTAAGCGCCTGCCTTCGGCTCAGGTTATGATCCCCGAGTCCTGGGATCAAGCCCCGCATCGGGTTCCCTCTCCCACTCCCCCTGCTTGTGTTCCTTCTCCCCCTGTTTCTCTCTGTCAAATAAATAAGTAAAATCTTAAAAGAAAGAAAGAAAGAAAGAATCCTCAAAATCTTACCCACAAAGAAAAAAGTATATATACTTATATATATCCCAAATTCCAGTCTTTTGTTAGATATAAATGTATCTGTAATTTACATAAGTATATATTTAAAACTCTTACAACTCAATAATAAAAATTTTAAAAACAAGTACAAAAAGAAAGGGAAGACTGTGAGCAGACCCTTAACGAAGGGAGACGCAGAGACAGCCAAGCCTATGAAAAGGCGCTCAGTGTGATTGTCAGGGAAATGAACATTAAAAACAATCACAAAATGACACACTATGACCCACTAGATTGCTTAACATTATAAAGGCTGACAACAAGGGCCAGAGAGGGTGTGGAGCAGTTGGAGCTCACCTGCACTACTGGGGGCGAGGAGGTGTGTGAAAGAGTACAACCAGTTTTGGAAAATGTTCTGGCACTTTCAAATGCAAGTAATGGACTAAACCACACCATCCTCTGACCTAGCACTACACGCTTAGCATCTGAAAGCACATGTCCTCAAAAAGATGTGTCCAAGAATGTTCACAGCCCTCTCTCTCACTATCTCTCTCTCTCTCTCAAAGAAATAAATAAAAATCTTAAAAAAAAAAAAAAAGACATGGTGCATTACTATCATCTCAGAAAATTCACGCTTGCCCCTTCCTGGCCAGTGTTCACCACCGTTCCCCTCGAGGCAAACGCTGTCCTGATATTTTTCACCATAGACTGGTTTACCTGTTCAAGAATTTTTTTCTTTTTTTTTAATTTTTATTTATTTATTTATTTGAGAGAGAGAGTGAGAGAGAGCACTAGCCGGGGGAGGGGCAGAGGGAAAGGGAGAAGCAGACTCCTGATGAACAGGGAGCCCGATGCGGGGCTCGATCCCAGGACCCTGGGATCATGACCTGAGCCAAAGGCAGAAGCTTAACAACTGACGTCACCCAGGTACCCCAGTAGAGCACCATGTCTTGATAGGGATTTACTATAAAACAGCATATTAAGGTATATGCTTTTGTGAAACTCATTATATAGTACACTAAGATGTATGTATTTTATCATGTGTATATTGTACTGAAAAAGAAAAAGAGAATCCTTAAAAAATATTGAACTCTAGCTAATGATATGCATGTGTTGGTGTACTTGGGGATGAAATGCACTGAAATCTGCTACTGACTTAAAGAAGTACAAAAAAGTACAAGAGATGGATGGATAGAGAGATAGATGAATAAATATATATATTAGAACAATATAGCAAAATACCAATTTTAAAATCTAACACATGGATACATGGTACTTATAAACCTTTCAACTTTATTATATATTTTTAAGTGTTCTTAATACATGTTTTATATTTTATCATTAAATATTGAGGGCAGGGGCACCTGAGTGGCTCAGTTGGTTGGGCATCTGCTTTTGGCTCGGGTCATGATCCCCAGGTCCTGGGATCAAGCCCCACATCGGGCTCCCTGCTCAGCGGGGAGCCTGCTTCTCCCTCTGCCTCTGCCTGCAACTCCCCCTGCTTGTGTTCTCTCGAACGCTCTCTCTCTTTCTAATAAATAAATAAAATCTTGAAAAATTAAAAAAAATAAATACCGGGGGCAGAATGAACAAACTTCTAATTGTTAGCAGCTCTAATGAAAAAGGTACAATAGGAAGAAAGGCGGAAACAGATGGACACAATGAAGTTTGGAGTTCTCCGTGCATTTTATTTTTTAATAATGTAGTTTAAAAAATTTTTTTTATTTATTTATTTTAGAGAGAGAGAGCATGCAGACAGGAGGGAGAAGGAGAAGGAGAGAGAATCTGAAGCAGACTCCACTCTCAGTGCGGAGCCTGACACGGGGCTTGATCTCACGACAACGAGATCACAACCTGAGCTGAAACCAAGAGTCAGACACTTAACTGACTGAGCCACCCAGGCGCCCCAATAATGTAATTTTTAACATTCTAATTCCAGTGTAGTTAACATACAGTGTTATATTAGTTTCAGGTGTACAATATAGTGATTCAACAGTTCCGTATGTTACTCAGTGTTCATCAAGATAAGTGTCCTCTTGATCCCCTTCACCTATCTCCCACATGAGTTTTAGGCTCTCAGTTTCTTCTCTGCTCAGTAGTCCAAATAACGGACAGGTACTTGGTTCATATTCATGTATTCATGTGTAGGACTTTCACTTAAGAATTCAAAGTATTGAACAATATATAAATCCTACTCCCACAAAAACTAAACATTTTGATGAAAATTACATATTTCTTAATGCAAATGAGAATATAAAAGTTAAAATGAAATAAATATGCTCACTGTGTAACCACAGGAATTCTGAAGGGCCATAAAATAACATAACATTTTTCACCATTTTTTAAAATATTTGTTTATTTGAGAGAGAGAGAGTGCATGCGAGTGCAGGGAGGGGCAGAGGGAGAGGGAGAGAATCCTCAAGCAGACCCCCTGCCAAGCGCGGAGCCCAATGTGGGACTTGATCCCACAACCCATGAGATCACGACCTGAGCCAAAACTGAGAGTTGGAAGCTCAACTGACTGAGCCCCCCAGGCATCCCCCTCTTTCACCATTTTTAAGTGTACAGTTCTGTGACATGAAGTCCATTCGTGTTGAACAATGATCACCACCTTCCATCTCCAGAACCTTTCCATTTTCCCCAACTGAAACTCTGAACCCGTTAAACAGGACCTCCCCATTCTCTCCTTCCCCAGAGCCTGGCAACCACCTTTCTACTTTCAGTCTCTATGCATTTGACCACTCTAGGGACCTCATATGAGTGGATCACACAGTACTTCTCCTTTCATGACTGGCTTATTTCACTCAACAGAATATTCTCAGTTTTCACCCATGTTGCAGCATGTGTCGGAGTTTCTTTCCTTTTTAAGGCAGAATAATATTCCATTGTATGTATAGACCACATTTTGTTTATCCATTCATCTTTTCATGGACACTTGGGTTGATTCTACTTTTTGGCTACCTGATAGCTCCTACTTTCCTTTTTTTTTTTTCAATGAAATTGGATGCAATTCCACCTAGAAGTGGAATGTCTAGATCATCCTTAGATTTCTGTCTACATTAGAAATAGTTTGTGGAGCTACAAAAATGATTCTTGGAGAATGCAGTAAAATCTGGTATCATACCAATTAAATTCAGATTCAGAAATCTGTTATTTTCTTTTTTTCTTTCAAAAAACCTTTTTATTATGGAAAAATTTGAAACCTAACCAAAAGTAGCATTGCAAGTATAGCAAATGCACATGTATCCAAGTTCGGCTTCTTCACCTTCCTCTAAAGTGCTGCTCTTCTGGGAAAACTCTGTGTTGTCAACCCCACCTATAAACTAAAGACATCATTCTTAGATGGCGTCTAATTCCTAGAGCTTCAGAAAAATAGTATAAAGCACGAAGTGATGCTTACTTGTTTTCTCAAGTCATTTCAGAAAACATTAAAGATTTCCAAGTTACATTTCTTTAAAGCTTATTCCTTTGACTTACAGGGTACACACCCTCAGTAAGTGCCGTAAGCTCCCGACATCTGAATGAAGACACTTCTGGGGAGCATCTTGAAAACCCTACTGAAAGCATCTGATGGTTAAAAAGGGCTAATTAGATTGGTCAGGATATATGAGATCAGCATTTTTAGGGCTTAAGGGGTCAAAGGAGAAAGTACAATAAAAATGGACAAACAAATGTCTATGAAATTGTAAAAGTAAACTACAGCTAATGGTCCGCAGGAGAGTTGCAGGAGCTGCTTTGGAAAAAGACTGGCATTCCCTAAGACGGTGCACTCCGCCGAGAGAGAAGCCGGGGCGGGGGGTGGCTCTGAGCATGGTGGCTGGGGCATTGCATGGGGCCCGGCTCCTCATTCGATGAACACTCACATCAAAGACCAGAGAGGAAACCCCAGACAGCGCTGATGCTAACAAGACTGGAGTGGCCTGAACTGACTTTTGAAAGCGATCAAATGGTTTCTGTCGACTACGTAGGAAGGACTGCAAAGCAGTTTGACATTTTCCAAACACCTGGGAAATAGCTAATACTTAGAAGGACTTCAGATGACTGATGATAAGGATGTGAAAAAATATGTACTTGTGCTAATTAATAGCTATCTGAAATTAGACAAGTTTCTTAACCTTAGTTTCCTCATCTATAAAATACAGTTCCTTGCTGTTAGTCATGAAATCAACCACCACTATGTGTAGCACATGTTCTGGATGCTGGGGATCCGATAGACAAGGTCCCTATTCTCACGCAGCTTAGATTCTAATGAGGGGAGACAGGTAACAAACAATTACACAAACAATACATAAGATAGTTTTGGAGAATGGAAGGTGCTATGAGAAAAATAAAATGACAAGAAGGATTATGTGAACATGGTGGGGGGTAGCATTCCAGGCAATGAGAGTAGTCAGTGCAAGGGTCCTGAGGCAGGAAGGGGCTTGAAGGATTTCAAGAAGAGAAAAAGACCAATATGGCTGTAGCTCCGTGAGCAAGTAGGAGCAGATAGGAGAGTGGCCAGAAGTGTTCAGTGACGCCAGGTAAGTGGGGAGGGGTAAGTCTTGACTCACAGGGTGCTGTGAAAATGAAATGAGAATTAACTCCTGATAACTGTCCTTTCAAAAAGAAGAGGGGAGGAGACTGCTGGAGATGGCCAAACTCTGAGTGGGGGGGTGGGTCAAGGCTGCTGCAGAATGGTCATCCTCGGATTTACCTTCTTAGCACTCTAAAGAGGATTGATGGGCTTCAAGACCATCATCCCCTTGAGATAAATGTCTCTTGTGCTTCCCTTAGACACTCTGAATTCAATTAGTTTAATTAGAAAACAAGTAAAGAGGAATTATCTTAATATAGCTTTGCTCCTAACAACTCAAAAAAAAAAAAAAAAGAGCCCATTTCTTTGGCAGAAATCCAAGTTTCCCTCTTTTATTTATATATTCTGAGATAATGATGTAAATGCTCCATTTTATTAGCAAAAAAAGTGGACATCTCTTACCCAATAGATCATATTTTAGCTTTAATAATAATAATAATACTTTCTGATTTCTTCACTCTTTAATGAAGTAAGAACATTGGTATGCTAGTTAATATTTTTAGACCACTAATGGGGGGTGGAGAAAGAGAAGAGGGAGAATGCTTTGATTTCGGGGCTTGCCTAACTGTGACTATGACTTGTTTCAAGCCGCTAATGTGGCGTCTCCGAACTCAGAGCTGGGAAGGGATACTAACCCATCAGCTCTCACAGGCCACTGCTGGCTGATTCCGGCACACGGGTTGTTTGCCCAAATGCCCTGCAAATCTATTGCCAAGGGAATTTTTCCTCTTACGTGGAGGCTACTTGGATTGGCATCAGCTGAAAAAGCAAACTCAGGACCAAGGCCAAGGTAATTGGGTTGGTAAATGATTGGGGAGTAGTGGAAGAGTAACTTCATTGTGTTTGTTCAATAAACGTATTCCTCCAGGACTCATGCGCACACTTACTCCAACGACAAGCATGGGACTTCCAAGTGTAGGACTCCTGAGAGCTCAGCGTGGCAGTGGTAAAGCCACAGTGGCCTGTGGAAGAGTCAGGGAGTCCGGAGACCGGCCCCTAGTCCGAGCCCTGCCACAGCCATTTTATCTCATCATGGGCAGATCACTTCCTCTCTCTGGACCCCGGTTTCCCAGATTCCCAGATCTCCGAAGGAAAGGTGGGGGCTAGCAGTGGGAGAACAGACAAGATAATCACCAAGCTTTTCCTTCTAAGTCTTAAACATATGATCCTCTGAAATACCAGAAAACTAAATCAGAGGCTAGTTTTAAGTGATGGTGTTCCTAAAAATACCGTAATTGGGAAACAACAGGGATGCCAAAGGAGGACAGACTTCTTGCCAATTAATGGATGATTTGCAGAGAGCTGTGGTCTCTGTTCTTACACAAAAGGAAGTCTTTCAAACAGCGTAATGCTACCGGGGAAACTCAACAGCTCCCAAATGCCCTTGGTTTCATCTTGTGATTAGGTAAAATGTCTGTTTCCATCTGCCCATCTGAGAGGCTCTCCATTCAGCCAGAAATGCCTATATGATGCCCATCCCTTCATTGGTTGGTGTGTTTTAGCCACAATTATGTGATGGGGTAAATAATAATTCACTGCAGTATCTTTTTATCAACATTTACCCCACCTCAGTCTGAAAATACTAGAAGATATTTAGATTGCCATAGGGAGTGGTAAACTGATGTATAGGAAGTGTTTTATCTCTTGTGCCAATCTGATGAAAGTGGCCAACAATATTCATTATTGGTTGTCTACTTGTAAAAATGGGTTTTCTAATAAGCATTTCTAAGAACATTTTCCTGATTTTCCTTCTGCTGTGCTTCAACTAGGAAAATATTTTATTGGTTAGGAAGATTTGGTAGTGAGAGACAAACAAGCACTGTGTGTTTTATCTCTGAACTCACTGTGTCCGAATTAAAGAGAGTTTAGTGATTTTTCTTTTTTTACAACGGTCAGCATCTTGTATATCGTGCCCATGACGTGACATGCAATGTACAGTATAGTATAGGGGAGAATTCATAGCATCAAAGGAAGACAAAATAAATGACACAGGGCTGATGCTTAAAAATATACTGGGTGGCTCAGTCAGTTAAGCCTCGGGCTCTTGATTTCCATAGTATTCCTATATCCTTTGACTCCCAAATGTTCTTATTTCATCTGCTAGTTCTCTTAGAGTCACGGGAAGATTCACAGTGCCTATCATGTAAACACGCCGTATTGGGAGGCAGTGCACATAGTGGTTAGATGGACACATTACTGAAAAACACCTAGGTCCAGATTCCACCCCAAACCCTGAAACCTTGGCATGTGATTCAATCTGTGTTTCAGATTCCTCGTCTATAAGAGGAGATAATATTGACTATCTCACAGGGTTATTGTGAGGACTAATTAGGTAATCCACGTAAATTCACTCTCAGAAGAGTGCCCACTGGCATAGCATTAGTATTCGATAAATTTATTTATATATTTCCCTGAAAGAACATGTATGAGCTAATAGGAGGAGTGTGAGACAAGAGGAGTTATTCCAGGATAAAAATACATCTACTGAAGGAAGAATCTACATGCAGATGATAGAGTTGGTTTTACACACATGAAGTGATATCATATAAGCCCTTAAATAAACATTTTTCGCCAAAACCTCAAACACCGCTTCAAGGTGAAATTACTAGACGCCACAGTCAGACGCCATTAGCTCAGTTTGTGAACGTGTCACCTGCTCACCCGGCGCACAGGGAAATCACCGTACAAAGGCCCATTTCCCGCAAGAGTGTTCTGGGGGAAGCAGTCCACCTAGAATGCTTCCAGAAATGGGACCTCCCGCATCCATCCAAGACAAAAGAGCCACTTTACGCTACAACTTCCCATAATTGCTGGTTACATTTAGATTTCATTTTCTTCATGCTAGCCTGTCCTTATTCCCTTTCTCCTCAAAATCTCCCCCTCTCATCCCACCCCACTTCAATTATTGTTCCATATTGTCCTTCCCACATCACACGGAACCTCCCACTCTAAAGACCTTCCCAAGCCCCGACCACCCCCACTCTCCTCACTTCTGGAAAGGTTTCTCTGAGCCATGCCAAGTTTAAAGGGGCTTTAGCTATGTCTAGGTTCAGCCCACATGTGAGGGCTGGCAGGACGGATTTTTCTTTGATCCACCTAATGAATTAATGAATTAAATAGAGGTGGAGTTCAGAAGGCAGGCTCCTTACTTTTGCTGAAGTTCGGCTGATTATGAGCTGGCGTAACTGCTGGAAAAATGCAGCGAGCTCCATGCTAGAATTAGGGACATGGCCGAGTCCATTCATCTTCCCTAATCGAGTTCTTGGGAAATACACATGTAGATTAGCCCCTAACAATGACCCCCGGCTGATTGCTTGGAGTACCCTCCACCGCGCCCACAATGCCATTGACTAGCTCTTTATGTCGCGCACAAAGAAAGCCCCAACCTCCCCTTGTCCTGCTTTGCCCTGTTTCCCCCGAAGTCCCTCGCCAGTGGCTGTTGAAGCCTTTTCTGCTTTTCTCTCAAGACTCTGAAATAAACAGTAAATAAAAGCTAACCTCACCTGGACCTATTAGGGAGAGCTGGGCAATCCCAGAGGGAATTAACTTTGGAAAACAAGGCTCTAAGCCCCTTAGCGTGTGGGCAGTAGCTTAAGAAAACACTGCCAATCTTTGTTGAGCAGTGATTATAGAGATCAATTTAATATTGGGGAAGTTTACATAAAAAGCATTCTTGGTCATAGGGGAAACAGCAAACACCAGTCAGCCACTCGGGCAGCCACCAGGTCTAGGTAACTGGCATTTGGGACATTGTGGGGGTGCCACCAGACCCTTTGCAGGGACAGTTGCCTTCGACAGCCTAGAAAGCCCGAGGGCCCCAGGGACAGGCTTTGCCTGGACTGAGATGGGAAACTCCCAAGGATTTGTTCACTAGTCTGGGACACCAGCGCCCCAAAGGCCTCTGTCTACGGGCTCTGGCTTCACTTCTCCAGGAAGCTAAGCTGCCATTACTTCAGCCTCTTAGATTCGGTGGCCAGTCTCCGGGAGGGATTAAGGATGGACTGCAGGCTAAGATGGGCTTTTATTCTTTTCAAAAACATCCCACTCTACAACCTTTATTACAAATGAGCCATAGGCAGAAAACGCTGGACAGGTCTGAGTTCTAGTCCTGACCTCTCCCCTTAACAGCCTCAGTGTCCTCTTCTATAAAATGGGGACAAAGGCATTTGTCCTGCTCACCGCACAGGATTGTGAGCATCCTCTGATGGGAAGAGTGTGAAAGGATTCTGAAAGCTATAAGGTGCATATTGATTATCATTAACGTAGCTTTTTCTTAAAATAAAACGTCACGGGGCGCCTGGGTGGCTCAGTCGTTAAGCGTCTGCCTTCGGCTCAGGTCACGATCCCAGCGTCCTGGGATCGAGTCCCACATCGGGCTCCCTGCTCCGCGGGAAGCCTGCTTCTCCCTCTGCCGCTCCCTGCCACTCTGCCTGCTTGTGATTCCTCTCTCTCTCTCTCTCTGTGTCAAATAAATAAATAAAATCTTAAAAATAAATAAATAAATAAATAATAATAAAATAAAATAAAACGTCACTTCTGGGGCGCCTGGGTGGCTCAGTCGGTTAAGCATTTGACTCTTGATTTCGGCTCAGGTCATGATCTCAGGGTCCTGGGATGGAGCCTGCAACCAGCTCCTTGCTCAGCAAGGAGTCTGCTTGAGATTCTCTCTCTCCCCCTGACCCTCCTCCACTCTCTCTCTCTCAAATAAAAATAAATAAATCTTTAAAATAAAACATAATTTTTACTTGAACTAGTAGCTCAATATCTATCTACTGCAAACTCACCTGCTTGCTATTTTAATTTACCTTTTTATAGGTCTACTAAAAAATAGAGTGATTTGTGTAATGACCACTTGCATATGCCCATCATAGAGAATTAATCATTTCGTGATCCTTAATGTGGTCACATGTCCTTTTGAGTGCCCTTCTAACACCAATTTAAAGGATTGGGGGTGCCTGGCTGGCTCAGTCAGAAGAGCATGCAGCTCTTGATCTCATGAGGTCCTGAATTCTAGCCCCACGTTACGTATAGAGATTACTTAAATAAATAAACTTTTAAAAAATAAAATAGAAGTGAGGGTTGGAAGATAATGTGTTTTTCTCTTGTTTCTTCTGTTGTCTTGTCTCCCAGGCTGGCCGTTAAACTTCTCAAGGCCAGCACCCAGCCTTTCTTTTCTTCTGTGGTGCTGGCATGGCCCACCTGAGTGTGTGACGCTCAGAAGGGAGGCAGTAAACCCTTGTCTGAATGCAAGCAGAGAGAAACTAATGGTGGAGGTGCGGGAGACGTCCCTGTGTGGGGATCAGAGCTCCTACTGCAGAGGACATTTTAAGAATCTCTATTTTGTATCTGTATGAGATCATGAGGTGTTAACTTATCTTGGTAATCATTTCACTCTACAGGTAAACCAAATCATTATACTGTACACCTTCAACTCACACAGCGCTGTATGTCAATTATATCGCAATAAAAGTGGGGAAAAGGAAAGGAATCTCTAGGTCCTCAGACCTTTAGGAAAGCATTTTGGTTCACGTTTCCCGCTAATAGTTTAGAGAAGAGGGACGGGGGGGGGGGGGGGGGGCTCGGGTCGGGCATCAAAGTTGAGAAGTGTCAGCCTTCAGAGCGCGGACCACAGCACTGGCACACGTGAAAAAACACTTGTCGGCAGTTAACCATCATTCCACCTGGCCTGCGACTCTCATTCTGGGCCAAGGAAGCCTCGTGGGGCTCCCAAAGTGCAAAGAAATGCAAGCAGATTACGCCTATAACCCCCCAGAGAAGTGCGAAGCCTTCACCCCAGACGAAGGTCCTTGCCCCGTCAGCCTGAGGCTGGGACATCTCCTGGGTCTGGAGACTGTTGGCGGGGAGAGGGGTCCCGCGGGACAGTCTACGAGAGTGAAGGCGGGTTCCCCCTACCCCACCCGCCCCGGGCCTGAGCCCGGCAGCAGGTCCGTCTCGGGGCCTCCCAGCCTCCTGCTGGGCGGTCGGGCACTCGAGGTCACCGGGCGCGCAGGGACAGATGGCCCTACCGCCTCCTGGGGCTGGCGCTGGGATGAGCGAGCCTACCGAGGGGACAGCAAGGAGCGGGTAAACATATATAGACAAATAAAATAAACCCGAAGGCTTCGGACTACGGAGCCGAAAGAGGAGTGCCCTTGGGGGTAAAAAGAGGGAGAGAGAAGGGAAATTTCAAAACTGGGAAGAAGCGTGCGTGGCCCGACGTCCTACGCTGTAGAGCGGGGCAGCCGCCCGTCCGCTCTGTCTTTCCAAAGGTCGCCCCGGGCGCTCAGCCCGGCCGAGGAAGTGAGCCCGAGGGCGGAGGCGACTCTGGGGTCGCGGGAGTGATGGTGGGGGCGGGCGGGGGGAAGCCCAAGAAGGGAGGCAAACCCACGGGGTACTGGGGGAAGGTGAGACCAAGGGCGTCGGCCCCATTGAGGCCAGACGGGGGAAGCGGGTCCCAGAGCGGGGTCCCCAGGTCTGTCACACATCCCACCGCCGGTTCCCCCCGAGACGTGCTTGGAGCGTTTGGAGCGGATCGAGAGGTGGAAGGTGGAAAGTTCGCAGTGCCGGCCCCGCCCGGAGTGGCAGCACTGGGACCCCGAGGGAAAGACCCGCCCCGCTGCCGAGGGAGGGGCCGAGGGAAGAGGCTGGGTCCGGGGCAGGAGGGGAGGAGCCGGGGCGAACGGGCTCGCAGCCTTTAGCCCCCGGAGCCCCAGCTACCCCGAGTCCGAACTTCAGACTCCTGCAGAGACCCAGGCCGCCGTGGGCCGAGCGCTCGCCCACCTCCGGCGCGCGCAGCCCGGGCCCGCGTCACCCGCCAAGCTTGACCTTGGGTCCGGACCCCGCGGGTGGGACGGCGGTACCCGGGCAGCGCCGACTTCGAGCCTCTTCTCTCGGTCTCCAAGGCAGGCGGCGCTGCGAGAGCGCGGGCCGCGCCCTCCGGCCTCCTGGCGCTCCCCATGCACCTGCCCGGCTGCGCCCCCGCCATGGCCGACGGCAGCTTCTCGCTTGCCGGCCACCTGCTCCGCAGCCCGGGAGGAAGCACCTCGCGGCTGCACAGCATCGAGGCTATCCTGGGATTTACCAAGGACGACGCGATCCTCGGTTCCTTCTCCGCGGAGCCGGGCGCCCGGGGCGCGAAGGAGCGGGATAGGAGGCCGGGAGCGCGGGCCGCCTGCCCCAAGGCGCCCGGGGGAGGCGGCGAGCCCTCCCCGCAGCCTGCCCCGGCGCCTGCTCCGGAGTACGAAGGTGAGTGTGCACCCCTGGCTGCTGCGGGGCCCTGAGGGGGTGCCCAAACTTAGGAGCTCCGCGAGACGAATAAGCCCCCTGCCTTAACCTTTATTAAGGCATTTGGGCGCGGAGTCGGGCTGTGTAGAGCAAGAGGCTCCAATTTGCGTTCCGAGAAATCTTAGGGGCCCCTCACAGCCTTTCCCCGACCTCCTGGTCCCGCGCCCGGGGGGAGTCCGCGTCCCGCTGCCGGCGCGCAAGGGTAGGTGGAGTGGGCCCAGAGATAACTCCCGGAGTGTCTCTGACCGTCTGGGGCCTCTTCGTCCCAGCCCCTCGACCCTATTGCCCCAAGGAGCCTGGGGAGGCACGGCCGAGCCCAGGGCTGCCGGTCGGTCCCGCCACCGGGGACGCGAAGCTGTCGGAGGAGGAGCCCAAGAAGAAGCACCGGCGGAACCGCACGACCTTCACCACATACCAGCTGCACGAGCTGGAACGCGCGTTCGAGAAGTCGCACTACCCCGACGTGTACAGCCGCGAGGAGCTGGCCGGCAAAGTCAACCTACCCGAAGTCCGGGTCCAGGTAAAGCGCCCAGATCGGTCCCCGGGAGGGCCCCAGGCCCAAGCTGCAGCTAGTGCTCACCGAACCCCCGGGCGTCCACGCATGTATTGCGGCGCTCTTCCCATTGGTCCTCCTCGACGGGGCTCGCCCAGAGCCTCAGAGGCGCGTCACCGACCTTGTGGGTGACCCACCACCGCCCCTTGGACAGTCTGTTCCAGTTTGTAGTAGCATCTCCCTTTTGGGGGTCTCCCTCTCCGAACCTAAAGAGAGCACTAAGACAGGGCTGGCAAGACGAAGAGCGACAGCTCGTTAGACGCAGCCAGGACTGGGGCGGGAGGCGGTGAGTAGAGAGGGGATGTAGGCAGCCTCCCGCACTGGGGCCCCAAATGCCACCCTCGTCGCTAGCGCTCACCCTGTCGAGAAACCCAAACCCAGTCTTCTTGCAAGGGCCCTGGCGCCCGCAGTTGAAACTTTTGGTGGATTTGTTTAAGAAACGGACTTTTGCTTCTTTGGTGCACATCCAACCAAACTTCCCGCTGCTGCAGAGGCCTTTTCTTTTCTTTTCTTTCTTTTTTCTCTCTTTCTTTTTCTTTTCTTTCTTTTTTTTTTTTTGTAAAAGGGTTTTTGCTTTAATTAAAGCTGAATTATCTTTAATCCCTGATCATTAAAATATTTGAAAGCCTTAAATATTTGCTAGTCATCTGTGAAAAATCTGGGAGGATTTCCAAATTAGGAGAGTTTACAGAGGCCTGAAAGGGAGTCATTGGGACCAAATTTCACTACCTCTGAAAGGCAGTGGAACTAAGGTGGGATTTTTGTGTGTGTCTAATGAATTAGATTTCCAGGAAGTGAAGATATTCAGATGTTAGGGGGCTTTTAGCCTTACCTTAAAGGTAAAAGGGGACAAGCTTTTGCCTTTTGTCTCTTCTGCTTATTATATTAGGAGTTTAAAGTAATGAGTAAATGCCGTGGTTTTAAAAAAATAGTTCCCTAATGGAATTTAGGATTAACTTGCAAGGACAGTTCAATTTCTCTTAATTTGGGGCGGTGGAACTGCAATGGTGTCGTTGAAGGTGTGGACATTTTAGTACCTGCTTTTCGGGGAGAGAGGCTGCCGTAGGGGGAAGAAAGGAACACAAGTGAAAGACGGAGGAAGAGGAGAGACAAAGCCTCCCAGTGCCCCCACAGACCACAGACACAACCAGCGCAGGGCTGCCTTCCCACTTGATGCCCCCTCTGTCCTACCTTCCTTCCTCCCTCTTTATTTGTTCAGGGATTTTGGCTCCTCCTCTAAGTTGTCAGCTTCTTGAGAACAGTGTCTGTGACTTCTCTGTGACCACAGGGCCAGCACAGTGCCCAGCATATGGCGGGTTCTTAACACATGGCTCTGATGTAATCAGACAGAGGGGGAGGTCTACCGTGGGCCTCCAGCTGCGCGGAGGGCAACAGTACAGCCCTCTAAGGGTAGACTATCCCAGTCTTCAGCTCTCTGACTTTGAATACTGGGTGGAAGGCAGTAGCCGATATTTTGGGGGGCCAGAGTGGGACATGCATGGAATTGGAGGAAGCAGTGGGATGGGAGCCCTCCCCAAGCTGATGTTTCTCTTTTCTCTATTATCGGCAAATATCTAATGTTTCTGGGGGAAATTAGGGCCCCAGCTATGGAGATGAATCTTTTGTGGGAAGGGGACAAGGGTACTTAACTTTTCTGTTCTTTTTTTTCCTCCCCCTCCCCCCAAATCCTAGCATTACATACATTACCCTTCTAAGGTCTCAGCTATTCCCCTATTTCCTTCCATTAAAGGAAGCCACCACTTTGGCCAAAGTTCTTTCAGATTCTCTACCAAACTAGACCAGTTCTCTCTGTTCTGTTTCCAGGGGTAGGAACTCGGTAGTGAAACCCTAATTACACCTTTTCTTGGGCTTTTACCAAATCAGTAATGGACGTTTTATCATTAAGAAACCAGACTTCATTCTTGGTGCAGACTTTCTATATGTAAAGGGAAAAAGAAAGGAAGAAAGAAAAGTTGAATTCATTGAACTTATCTTAATGTCAAAATTGACTCAAAAAATTCAAGGTAAATCTAATAAACAAACGATTGTAATCATTGAAAGCCATTTATAAGAAATATCAGAAATACTAAAGGGATATCAGTTAAAGAAGAATGAAGATCTTATTAAAGCAGCAACTCAAATAAGCTTGGGATAAAATAAACCCACTTTTTTTCTACTAGTTATCATAACCAGTAATTCCTGGAAATAGCTGTATTTTAACATCCAGTGCTGCCAGTTAGGGTACTTGGAGTATTTGTTTATATATATGTTTATAATAGAGACAAAAGGTAGGCAAAGCACAGAAACTGGGGGCGCCTGCCTTCCGCTCAGGTTATGATCCCGGGGTCCTGGGATGGAGCCCCGCGTTGGGCTCCCTGCTCAGCGGGGAGCCTGCTTCTCCCTCTGCCTCTGCCCGCCGCTCCCCCTGCTTGTGCTCTCTCTCTCCCAAATAAATGAATAAAATATTTTTTTTTAATTAAAAAAAAAAGAGAGAGAGTCCGAGCCCAAACACAGTCAGTGAGAGCAGGACCATAGAGAGAGGAAGCAACTGCTAAACCGAGGTGCCAGGAGGAGCTGACAATCAGCAGGTCCCCGAAATTTGGTGACATCTGCTTTCCAAAAACGAGAGGAGGGAAGAGGCAAAAAGGAGACAACGGGGTGGAAAAGAAAGGAGAAAGTAGGGGTGGGGAGGTGGTGCGAAACAGCCCAGCCCCAGTTTTCTCTGGGGGTGAGAGAGCCGTCCCGGCCGGGCTGCCCCGGGAGCAGGGCGGGGAAGCGGCCCGAGCCTCCGCCGCAGCCCGACGGCCGCTGTGCTGCCCTCCGCAGGTGTGGTTCCAGAACCGACGGGCCAAGTGGCGGCGGCAGGAGAAGCTCGAAGTGTCGTCCATGAAGCTGCAAGACTCGCCCCTCCTCTCCTTCAGCCGCTCCCCGCCCTCTGCGGCTCTGGCGCCCCTCGGGGCGGGCCCGGGCGGCGGCGGCGGGCCGGCGGGGGGCGCCCTGCCGCTCGAGTCGTGGCTGGGGTCGCCGCTGCCGGGCGGGGGCGCCACGGCGCTGCAGAGCCTGCCGGGCTTCGGGCCGCCGCCGCAGAGCCTGCCCGCCAGCTACACGCCGCCGCCGCCGCCGCCCTTCCTGAACTCTCCGCCGCTGGGCCCGGGCCTGCAGCCCCTCGGGCCGCCGCCGTCTGCCTACCCCTGCGCGCCGGGCTTCGGGGACAAGTTCCCCCTGGACGAGGCGGACCCGCGCAACAGCAGCATCGCGGCTCTGCGCCTGAAGGCCAAGGAGCACATCCAGGCCATCGGGAAGCCGTGGCAGGCCCTCTAGGGGCACCCGCGACCCGATCGGGCCGGACGGCCGTCCTGGGAACCGACCCGGACCCGCAGGCGCGCGCCCTTTCCCCCCGGGGTCCCCACACGGCCACCCTCCCGAGCCGCCTGATGCTGCAGCCAGGCTTGGGTCTCGGACGCGCGTCTGCTCCTGGCTCGGCCGGGAGGACTGACCTTCCGGCCCGCCGAGGCCCTTTGGCCTCTGGCCACCCCTCCACCCCCACGGACCCCCGGCCCTGCTGCTGGAGGCGGAGAGGCGGCCCGGCCCCCCGGAGTTCAGGGGACCCAAAGCGCCTGACCTCGGCTGTTCCCGGGCGGCGTGGCTACCCCGGAAAACGACAACTGGGAGGAAGGGGAGGCCGAGAAATAGAGTTTGATGGACTGTTTGTACGCGTAGTTTGAAATATTGGGGAGGAGAATTAAAGATTGCCTTGTTTTGGTTTGACTCCGGTTAAGGGCGCCCAGGACTGCGGTGGCGGGGAGGAAGGCAGATGGGGGTACGGGAGGGGCTGCGGTGACGGATGGGGTGGGTCAGGGAAAGCAGAGGACCGCGCAGGACCTGGGGCTCCCTCCTGCGTACCCTCCTGGGGGTGCTTTGCTGCTGCGGAGACTCCGAGCTCCCCCCCAACCCCCCCCCCCGAGCGCTCCTCTCCTGACGCTTGCGGGAGCCGCGAGTGTGTGGGGTTCGGGGTGCTTGGAGCCCAAGGCTCAGCTGCCTGCTTGTTCCCAGGCCCTCTATACCCCAATAGCCAAGCTGCGGCTGCTACTTCGAAGGATTGACCCCAATAGGAAACGTCTACACCACCTTCCCCAGGGGGAGAGCTGAATGTCCGGAACCCCTGAGGGCCCCGCCTCCCTGCTTGCAGCGCGTCGCTGCCCAAGGGCCCTCTTGGATCACTGTCCGGGTCCTGGGCTCGGTGCCAGCCCCTGCTACCCAGGACTGATGACATTCGTCCTCCGAAGACTCGGGCAGAACAATTTTTCCTCTTCTGATCCCCACGCCTCTCTCTCGCTTCCCCAACTCGCTCCTCAACCCCCAACCCCGCGGTTCTGTTCAGTGTCCGTCAGGTTAGCTGCCGTGCTCTGGGACAGTGTTCTGGAGCGCTCTGCGCCGCGACCCCGGAGCGCACGTCCTTGCGGGCGCGTCGTGGACAGTATGCGCTGTTCTCTGGGGCGGGAGGGAATCCAGAGGTCTCCGCCGGCTTCCGAAGCTCCCGCGGCACTTGGGGAGTCACCCGAGAAGGAGAGCCCGGAACTCCCAGCCTGGGCAGCCGCGGTATCCGCCGTGGATCCCGGAAGCTGGGCAGACTGGGGAATAACCCGCTTTCCCACCGCGCAGGTCCTCTGGCCTCGTTGCTTTGAGTGCACTGGAAAAGATGCGGCCGGAGCCTTAGCATCATCCACCCACTACTGTTTTGTCGTTCGTTAGCACGTTAGTGAGCCACCCCAGCCCTCTTCCCTTGTCTAAATGAACCCTATGTCCCTGGGAGGTGGAAAAGATGCAGTAAGATCAACTGTAAGGGCTTTGTGTGAACTACCAAGCACCAAGCAAGGCAATACGTACTGTGATCCTGCTTCTCTGATCCCACGCTATCCCAGTCCTACTCTTGGGCTCCTGAAACCGACCTGGGCAAAGGATGACTGTCCTGAGGCTGGGGGTAGAGAAAGTCTCATCACAGGACTCAGGTCTTGCCATGAGGGTCCTGAGAGGCCACAGCACAATCAGGGGTGTGTACCCCTAGACCCTCATGTGGTGCCTTGCATATAGCAGGCTGGTCAGTAAGGATTTATTGGATCTGTTATTTCCCTCAAGAGGTAGGAAGTAATACCTGTACTTTCTCTCACAAGGATGTTCGTTGGGAAATGGATGGATTGGCCAAGTGATCCCAGCCATTGGCATGGAAAAAAAAAAAATAGGTAAACAGGATGAATGTGTAAGTAAATTTCTTTCAGTGTGGACTATCCTCTTTCATCCATCCTTTCATCCTTTAATGCCCTCCTTTTACTAGGAATGGTTTATTCAGAGAACTCCCAAGGTCACTGGTGAGTACCTGCTCAGCCTTCCCTCTCCTTCCTGCAGTCCTGGGCACCTCTGACCTTGCCCATCCTACCACCAGCGTCTTCTTTGCTTCCTTTAGATCATTTCCATGACTATTCATTTTGCCTCCTTGCACCACTTTTCTTCCTATGCTTTGTCACCTGCAGCTTTTCATCACTTCTTTCTCCTCTTTTGCTACTTCGTCTGAGAATGAATATTCTAAACCGTCTCTTTAGACACCAGCAGAGTGAGTCATACCTGGATTTCAGGGACAAAGCCTTGGAAAATGATCAAAATACTAACAGCTAATGATCACTGAGAGGTTATTATGTGCCAGCACTCTTACAAGCAGCTTACATCTACTGATTCATTTAAGCCTCACAAGGACCATGCCAGGAAGACACAGTTAGCCTCATTTTATAAATGAGGAAACTGAGGCACAGGGAGGTTGCCTCAAATAACACCTCTTACAAGCATTGGAGCTGGAGTAACCAGAAGCTCTGGTCAGTTCACAAGCATACTGCAGTGTTCCAGAAGCACTTGCTGAGTAAGTGCTCCTATTTCAACTCCCGGCAACAACTCATTAGGCCACATGGGAATTAAGATCCTGAGGGGTGGGTGCTAGCTTCCAACAGCCCCAGAGCCCCTCTCCCCCCACTCCTAGGGGCTGCCTAACAGAGCAGCTCTAAGGGCTCCAGGAGTAGAGGTGCAGGACAGGCCGGAAGCCAGGACTTAACTCAGGCTGGAGGTTAGAATGACTTGCGTTAAAGAGCCTTAAAGCGCCAGACGACCCTGAAACACCTGCGGATGCTGCTCAAGCTCATGGCTGCGAAAAGCCCTTTGCAGAGGCGCCGGCCTCGGAAACTAGATTGTGCTGGCTATGATTTGGGGTGTCTTTCAGGGACTCGGGGTGGGGGGAGGTCTCCCCAGTAAGCCTGCATCACTTGAAAAATGGTTCTTAAGTCTTCCATAATGAGACTGCGGGTTTGGCTCAGGCGACGCTTACAGCGTCCACCGAAGGGGAGCAAGAACCTGTTGGGAGTGGTTCCACGGGGTTTGGGGAAGAAAGACACTGTTGTCCAAGCACAGCGACTTAGGTCCCCAGGCAGGCGCTGCTTCAGGTTGACTGGATTCAGTCAGTCTAAGAGGGAGGCCTTGGGAGCCTCCTCCCCGGAAGACAGCACATGCTCTGACCTGCCGCGGGAGGAAGGCAGGTGAGTCCGTAGCCGAATCGCTCCGTTTGGGCCCCTGGGTACCTGGCTAGGAGCCGCGCAGGGCCGGGCTCCAGGCCTGGGGGGCGGGGCGGGAAAGGACGCCTCGGATTGGACCACTCCGAGAGAAGGGCGGAGTCAGGCGCGGCCTGGGGATCTGGGGTGCTCGTTGGCGGGTGCCCAGCCGAGACCAAGGGCTAATCCAGAGATCGCGGACGCGCGGAGCTATGCCACCCGGGCCACGGCCCCCGCGTCGGGGGCGTTTCCGTTTTCGCGTTTTCCCCATTTTGGAGGAGTGTCTTCTTGCCCACGGGAGTGTCGTGATCACACCGCGCGCCACGGCTCTGGATTTATGGTGGCGATTTTTCTCTCCCGCAGGCACGCGGGGGACTGAGGGCCCCGCCTCTCCTGGTCACCCGTTTCTGGAGCCACGGGGTCCAGAGGCGGCCGCGGCCCCGCGGGGCCCTCCTTGCTCCGTGTCCTGGGGCCCCACGCTGTGGCCCCAGGCCCGTCCAGGCTGTTCATCAGGATTGGTTGTCCCGCTCTCGAAACCCAGTTCTGCGCCCTGCGGCTCTGAGCTCCCACCTCTGCTGCCTGGGAGGGTGACCGGGACTGGTGTGGATGACACGGGGAGGACCGGGAGAGACCCTTGGGGAGGGGCAGGCTTTGACCAGAGGTCAGCAACTGGCCTAGGGTGGCCCCTATGTAATTTTAAACAGAGAGTCCCTGTTTGGGAGATGGGAAATGTCCAAGCAGGGGAGACGATCCCTGCCCGTCCCCCACTCCCATCTCCAGTGAATCCAGAATCCAAAGAACGGAGACAGGGAATCCTAATCCTCCCCTCTCTGAGCCAAATTCATCGGTTAATCGAAAGTCTGCTGAGGGATTCTGGAAGCCGGGGCAGCCCAGGACTCCGCTCCCCGGGAGCCGCGTCAGCCCCGCAGGCGGTGTACAGTGGGGACATCAGGAGTGCGGACTCAGCCGCCCAGGCGACTTTAACATTTGCAGTCATGCCTCTCCTCTCCTGCCACCTTCCCTCCCCCTCCCCTGACCCCCAGCCTCGCCGCGGGCCCTTCTCTGTCTCCATCCAAGTGCTCCTTTTCACCCACAGAACCTTACTACACGAATAGAACTCAAGCCTCCAGGAGGCCAGCAGGAAAAGATTTCCGGGGGAGATAAAATTAATGAAAAAATTGGCGCTTCCTGTCTACACAGCCAGCGCGATCTCCGCACCGGCCCTCGGGGCTCCGGCCGCGTCCTAACTCGCCTGGGAAAGGGGCGGCCCTGCAGCGGCCCGCGGGTGCGCGGGACCCTTCAAGAGGCGGATGGTGTGCTTTGTGGTCAATGTCGTCCCCTTAATTGGGAACTGGCTCTCATAATCTGGCCTCAGCTTGTTAACTGTACAATAGTGGGCAGAGTTAATGACTCATTAGTGATTAATTCTTTAACTGTGCCTTAACTGCTCACTGTAAACCCCCTTTCCTAAAACTGGATTAAATCGTCTAGATCCTTGGCCACGTCTCTCACAGCCCTGGAAGAGGCTTGGCGGATGCCATGTTCCCTCCAACTTCCGAGTCGGCTTCTTAAAAGCAGGTGCAGCGGCGCCCCTCAGCCTGGAAGTGGGGAGACCTGTGGGGTGGCGGAGTTGTGACATTGCCTGGTCGTGACCTTCAACAGCCCCATTCCCCACACACACACCGAAGCTGGATCTCCAAGATCTCCCCTCCTCCCTCATTGTCCCACCAAAGACACCTGAAATGTAACACCCCATTTTCCAAGCAGCTTTCCTCTGCTCTGTACTTAACATGGGTGTGTGTTCACAGTAGATTCTGAATGAATTGTATAGGAGGGTGCCTTCCTGTCAAAAGTCACCTGCAGAAGTTATTTCCAGGGCTAACAATAGCTGGGTTCTATATATAGTCTCTCCATCTATACTTTTAAAAAGTTAGCCCTTAGTGGTTTTTTTTCACCTTCTTAATTTTCCTACAATCGTTATCCATTCTGGAAATTTGTAAGATATAGTGGACATGTAATGATAAACAAGAATCTCCACCCTCAAGGAACATGGTCTAAGTAGAGGAAATGACCCATTTCTACATATGTTTTCAAATGCCTACTGGTTTTCTCCACTTGGTGTTCCACAGGCCACCCAAAATAGATATGCTCAAAACAAAACTTACTCATCTTTACTCTGTGGCTTCCTATAAACCTCCTTCAAACTCCTCCCTCTTTCTTCATTCAGAGCCGCCGAATGGATATGAGAATCAGTCTTGATGCGGACACAAGTTATTTTCCACTTCCTTTCTACCTCTTACCTCTCTCCCCGCCATATAGCTTCCAAATCTTAGCTGCCCAGAATGAAGACACCCCCCAACCTCCCTTTCAATTAGATATGATTAAATATCTACTAATGTCGTGGAAGGGAAAACACTTGTAGGAAGTAAGTTCTTACAAGTCACCAGCTTGCTCTGCTCTTGTCCCTTCCCTGCTGCCCACTGCCTCCGAGGTGGGTGTGAGGCCGGTGCTGGAGTACCCATCTGGGACCATGTCATGAAGCCATGTGTTGAGAATGTTGAATAACAGGATAGAAGGGACCGTATGTGGTAAGTCCCTGACACAAGAGCACTATACCAGCTCCGGATTGCTACCTGGGTTCTCTGTTTTAAGTCTATCTGTTGACTGCCAGCCAAACCTAGCCCTGATTCAGTCATTCCTTTAAACACCTATATGCAGTTCATTACTTAGCCACATTGCTTTTACTTCAGAACACCTAAGTTCACCTATCCTTGATTTTCTCTGCCAGTTCTCTAGTTCAGGGCTTTATTATCCCTCCCCCACGTTGCCTGGCTTCCCACGGCATACAGACTTTCTCATATGGCACTTAACACATATGCTCCTGCTTCATGGTTGTTTCTTCATTGATTCATTTACGACCATGTATTGAGTTCTCTCTCTCTCTCTCTCTCTCTCTCTCTCTCTCGGGAGCTGTGAAGATATGGCCTCCATATGGATCTGCTTGTCACTCAGTCCTCAATCTCTCCTTCACACTACAGCCAGAATTAGGTATCTCAAACAGTTCCTCTGCTTAAAATAATTCCTTATGGCCCATGGGACCAAAGCCAGGCTCCTGGTGAGTATGGCATCTGAGGCTCTTTTGAACCAGACCCGACCCAGCTTTCCGGGCTTGTCTCTGGCATTCTTGCTCTTTCCTTACCTTCCTCTTTCCCTCTTCCTTTCCTTGCCCTCTGTGCAAGTGACACCAGCGTACTCTGCCTCTCACTGGTCCACCATATGCTTTTTCACTTTGTGGCTTTGAGCATAAATATTCCTTCTGCCTAGAAGGACTTCCCACCATCCTGCTCCTGGCAAACTCCTCCAGGACCTGGCCCAAGTGCCACTGTCCCTCTGCACGGCTGGCCTGCATTCCTGCAGGCGGTCAGTTCCTTGCCTCCCCCCACCCCTGTACCAACCCCCCCTAAGAGCACTTCGTTGTTGTCCACTCCAGGGCTATTCCAGCACATATCCCATAGTGTTGTCTGTGGCCCCCAGTGAAACTGTAGGATCCTTACAGGCAGCTGTCTGACCCTTCTGGGCATATTCAGTGCCTGACCCCATGGAAGCACCTAGTAACTGATGAGCAATAACTAACACAAAGGGCAAGTGATTCCCAGAGAAAGCACCACATTCGGTAACAGCTTATAACAAAGAAACCTGCCTTAGCCTATGAAGTCACAAAGTCACCAAAGTCACCCTGAGGAAGTGACACTCATGAGCCCTGAAGGGAAAATGGAAGAAAACAAGGAAGAGGCGAGGAGAAGGGGAGTTCACCACACCTGCAAAGGAAGAGAGAGCCGGGCTTGTCTCAGGCTCCCAAACTAGGCTGGGCTGGCAGGAGCTGAAGGACAACTTAAAGAAATAAGTCTGTATGTGGCTACAAACAATTCGGGAGCCAGGCTCAGCATCCAACCAAGACACATAAGGAGAATTCTCCAGCACAGGAAGGGTGTTCTGGTGCTGGACAGCCAAAAATTAACTAATGTCACTACAGGTGGTGACATGATCATTTCAAATAGATTATCCTGCCCGTCATATGGAGAAGAGCTTGGAAGGAGGTAAGAGAGGCTTCTAGAAGACCAAATGGAAGGCTATTGCTGTAACTGAGGGAAAATGGAAGCTTGGCCTTGTGTAGTGACAAGGTGGCCGGGTTTGAGGTTGAATGAGGAGATTTGGGGGGAGCACCGTTCCTGGGAGTACTGCAATGCCAGGTCAATGCATAGAGTGGACGGAGCAAACTCCTTTTCCACCTCCCCACTCCAAAAATCCATTTAATATATTGTCTTCGGATCCAGGACATATCAGATATTAAACTGATCAGAACAGATACTACACTTGATCTTAGCCAAAAGACTGAGAAACAATTTTTTTTAAAAGTTCAGTTTTGATCAAGTGAGTTTGAGGGAAGATATTGAGTAGACAATTCCAAGTACTGGTTTGGAGCTCAGGGAAAGGATCTGAGCTCTGAGATCAGTGTCCAGAAGATAGTACAAACCATCGGCATACCATAGAGGAGGTTGCCTCGGGGGAGGGAGCGGAGAGAGAAGAGGATGCCTAATGTCGGAGCCTTGAGAAACGCCAGCATTTTGTGAACTTGCCCTGAGCTTTTCCACCCCTATGGCTTTACCCAAACTCTGGAATATCTTTCCCCACAGAAAATGCTTTAAGATGAAGGGGAATGCAACATACCCAAACTTCTGGGATATAGCTGAAGCAGTGCTTAGAAGGATTTTTAGCAGCAAATGCCTACATTAAAAAAGAAGAAAGATCTGAAATCTACAACCTTACCTTCCATCTTAAGACACTAGGAAAAGAAGATTAGACTAAACCTAGAGTGAGCAGAAGGAAGAAAATAGTTGAAATCAGAGTGGAAGGGGCACCTGGGTGGCTCAGTCAGTTAAGCATCCGATTCTTGATTTCGGCTCAGGTCATGATCTCAGGGTAATGAGATCGAGCCCTGCATCTGCTCCCTGCTGAGCATGGAGCCTGCTTCAGATTCGCTCTCTCCCTCTGCCTCTGCCCAACCCCCACACCTCTAAAATAAATAAATAGATCTTTTTTTTTTTTTTTTTTTTTAAGAAATCAGGGGCGCCTGGGTGACTCAGTGGTTAAGTGTCTGCTTTTGGCTCAGGTCATGGTCCCAGGGTCCTGGGCCCCGCATCAGGCTCCCTGCTCAGCGGGAAGCCTGCTTCTCCGTCTCCCACTCCCCCTGCTTGTGTTCCCTCTCTTGCTGTGTCTCTCTCTGTAAAATAAATAAATAAAATCTTTAAAATAAAATAAAACAAAGAAATCATAGTGGAAATCAATGAAATGGAGAAAAGAAAAACAATAGAGAAAATCATATGAAAAATATTTGATATAAGGAGTCATCAGAGAAGTGAAAGACAAAACCACAGTGAATCACCACTGCATACGTATTAGGATGGCTAGAATCAAAAAGTCAGTGGGAAGAAGTGTTGGTGAGAATGTGGAGAAATGACAACCCTCGTACAATGATGGTGAAAATGTAAAATAGTACAGCCACTTTGGAGAGCAATCAGGCGGTCCTTCAAATGATTAAATACAGTTTCATATGACCCATCAATTCCGGGCAAGAGAAATGAAAACGGATGTCCACACAGAAACTTGTACGTGAATGTTTGTAACAGCATTCTTCATAATGGCCAAGAGATGGAAACAACCCAAATGTCCCTCAATGGATGAACTGACAAAGTGTGGCATATACATATGATGGGATTATTCAGCCAGGAAAATGTATGAAGTATGTATACGGGCTACAGCATGGGTGGACTTTGAAGACATTATGTTAAGTGAAAGAAGCCAGTCAGAATAGACCACATACCATACACACGGACATTCCTATGAAAGTCCAGAATAGGGAAATCTATAGAGACAGAAAATTGATTCACGGTTGCTTAGTGCTGGGGGACAGGGGGATGGGGACATAGAGGGTGATAGATAAAGGATATGGGATTTCTTCTTGAGGTGAGGAAAATGTTCTAAGATGGGCTGGATTATGGTTGATTGCATGTATCTTTGAATATACTAAACACTATTGAACGGCCCACCTTAAGTGGGTGAATCATATATCCCAAAAGTTGTTTTAAAAAAACACAAAATAGTCTTTCCACCAAGCTCTTGCTCCTTCCATCCATTTCAGGTACTTGTGCTGGAATAATTTTCCTAAATACCATTTTCATTATGCCGCTCTCTTGCCAGGTGAGCCTTTGCAGGGTCAATAAAGATGCAGCAGTTCAGCTAACACGTTCAGCGCCTACTGTCCTAGGCGCAGTGATGCATCCACCTGCTTCCAGCTCCAGATCTCAACTCTTCTTTCTGACCTTCAAGGCTCACCCTGCATGCCTCGCTCACCCATTTCCTTTCCCATTGACCTTCTCGGTGAGAGAGACTCTCCACTTTAAACAAGGGACCTGGACAGCATTTTGCTCCCCTCCAATTCCTTCTCCATATTGTTACTCAGGGTGGGCAATACCCTTTCATCCAAAATGACAGACCAGCCTAAAAGGCCAGTGCTCCCGGGAAAGAGAGCAATTGCTTAAATTCACTGTGTGATGTTGAAGCTTGGTGGGAGAAAACTTTCTCTGCCAGTGACAGTTCAGAGAGCTGGGCCTATGGAAAGAGGGGGGCCTGAAGCCCCAGGGAAGCTGGATTCGCATGCCATTTCAATAGGGCCAGCCCTGTGTCCATGTAGGATTGTTCCTGCTTTTTTTCACCTGGGTACGTACTAACCATCCTGTGTCTGTCGCCTTTTCTCCTCTCCTTGCGTCTAACCCAACTCAAAGCTCATCTCCTCCAGGGATCTCTCTTTGGTTTCTCTGGCCGCAGTCTCCTTACTTCCCCAAGATCAGTCTGTCTTGTATCTATGAATTCCCCTCCTCTGTCCTCCCCTACCTCTTTTTATTTTTTATTTATTTATTTTTATTTTTAAAATTCTTTATTTAAATTCAGTTTAGTTGACATATACTGTATCATTAGTTTCAGGAGTAGGACTTAGTGATTCATCAGTTGCATATAACACCCAGTGCTCATTACATCACGTGCCCTCCTTAATGTCCATCCCTCCATCCCCCCATCCCCGCACCCACTTGCCTTCCAGCAACCCTCAGTTTGTTTCCTAGAGTTCAGCATCTCTTATGCTTTGCCGTCCTCTCTGTTTTCTTATTTCATTTTTCCTTCCCTTTCCCTATGTTCATCTGTTCTGTTTCTTAAATTCCATATTTGAGTGAAATCATATGGTATTTGTCTTTCTCTGACTGACTTATTTTGCTTAGCACCATTTTTTTTTAAGATTTTATTTATTTATTTATTTATTTGAGAGAGAGAGAGAGCGAGCACGAGCAGGGGGAGGGGCAGAGGGAGAAGCAGACCCCCCGCTGAGCAGGGAGCCAGACCAGACCCCAGACTCCAGGACTCGGCACCATGACTCGAGCCGAAGGCAGACGCCCAACCGACTGAGCCACCCAGGTGCCCCTTTGCTTAACATAATATGCTCTAGCTCTATCCGCGTCATTGTAAATGGCAAGATTTCATTATTTTTGATGGCTGAGTAATATTCCTGTGTGTGTGTGTGTGTGTGTGTGTGTGTGTGTGTGTGTGTATACACACATCTTTATCCATTCATCTGTCAATAGACATCTGGGCTCTTTCCATATTCTGGCTATTGTGGACATTGCTGCTATCAACATTAGGGTGCAAACAAAAGTAAAAATGAACTATTGGGACTTCATGGAGATAAAAAAAAAAAAACCTTTTGCACAGCAAAGGAAACAGTCAACAAAACTAAAAGGCAACTTACCGAATGGGAGAAGATATTTGCAAATGACTTATCAGATAAAGGGCTAGTATCCTCCCCCACCTTTTTTAAAGCAAATAAGCCCATTTGACAAAAATCTGCTTGAGGCTCAAGGTTTAGCCTTCGAGGCTTTGTACCCAAACTCACAGGACTGTGTGAATATTCAAACAACCCTCCTCTGTCTTTTCTATATTTTGTTTTGAGGTGAGGAGCACTCCTTTCAGATTACCATTATAGAGAGATTTCTTGTCAGGAGGTCACAGGAACCCCAGTTCTGCCACGGATTTGATGCATGGCTTCCAGCAGAGTAGTCTCAGTCTGGCTGGAGTTCCTGGGCTGTGAAACCAAAGGGCTAGACCTCAGGGCCTCTACTAGTCTCCCAGCAGCAAAATTCTGTCCATCGAAAACACGCACTTCAGTAATTTGGCTGAGGCTGCCATCTGATGGCCCTTTTGAGAACTTCACCCGCTGATTGCGCACTAGAAGCTTTCCTACTGGAAAGCTGACTTCCCAGCATGGCCTGCAATGAGAAGGGCCTTCCCTCAGCCAGGTAATGGCTTTACGGTCTGACTCCTCCCATGTCCATGGGCTTCATGCTTCCCCTTGGGCGGAACACCCTCCTTCTCCACTCAGATTCCCACCCAGGCTAGGTCAACCCAGCCACGGGGATTCTTACATCATTAAAGCCACCCTAAGAGAAACCAGGATGCCAAGAAAGCTATGATTTCACGTTCTCATGCCCCCACACCCAACACACTTCACATTAGGAACGAATTGGTTCTAAGGTAATTCGTTCAAAGCGGGAGTGACTTCTTAAAACTTTCATGAGGAAATATGTGCATTTTTAATACAATGAGCCCTGAAGTAGGGCAATTCTTTTTTTTTTTTTTTTTAAGATTTTGTTTATTTATTTGAGACAGAGAGAGCACGAGCAGGGGGAGCGGCAGGCAGAGGGAGAGGGAGAAGCAGGCTCCCCGCCGAGAAGGGAGCCCGATGCAGGACTTGATCCCAGGGCCCTGGGATCATGACCTGGGCCGAAGGCAGATGCTTAGCTGACTGAGCCACCCAGGTACCCAATTCAGTACCTTTTAGATATTCAAGAAAGGGTTTTGTGTCCAGATGGAATTTCCTTCAAGAATAGAGGCTATAGTGGGGCGCCTGGGTGGCTCAGGTGTTGAGCATCCGACTCGATTTCAGCTCAGGCCATGATCTCAGGGTTGTCAGATGGAGCCCCTTGTCTGGCTCCCCGCTCAGCAGGGAGTCCGCTTCTCCCTCTGTCCCTCCCCCTGCTCGTGGCCTCTCCCTCTTTCAAATAAATAAATAAATCTTTAAAAAACAATAAAGGCTATAGACAAATAATTGTGAATAAGCAAGAATCCAAGGAATATCATTCCTTCTTAAGAGCCCGTTTTAAAAGAACTATTAGAGGGGCACCTGGCTGGCTCGGTGGAGTTTGCAACTCTTGATCTCAGATTTGTAAGTTCGAGCCCCACACTGGGTGTAGAGATTACTTAAAAATAAAATCTTTAAAAACATAACTATTAGAGGATGGATTTCAGGTAATCAAGAGATAACTAAGGAACCCACAGCCAAAAAATCGTGGATGATCACTGAATATATGCAGTCTACGGAACTACAACGAAACAAATGGGGGGATGTGGTGTGGTTATCTGCACTCACATTATAGAACTGAGGCAACTGAGAAAAAAAAAGAAAAAGGAAAGAGATCAGAACTAGAGCAAATTTGCTAGTGCTGGAACGCAAATAATATCACTTAAAACTAATAAATAAAAGAAGTATATGTATATTTAATACAAAGCTAAATACAAAAAAGATAACTTTATTGACTAACATTGGGTGATAGGGCAAAAGGAAGGAGGGAGAAGAAACAGTAGGATCATCATTTGGAGTAGGGAATGAATAGATACTGCCTATAAAAACAGATATCTGAAGATATGATATAGAAGAATAATTTTTTTTAAAGATTTTATTTATTTATTGGAGAGAGAGAATGAGAGAGAGAGCACACGAGAGGGGGGAGGGTCAGAGGGAGAAGCAGACTCCCTGCCGAGCAGGGAGCCCGATGCGGGACTCGATCCCGGGACTCCAGGATCATGACGTGAGTCAAAGGCAGTCGCTTAACCAACTGAGCCACCCAGGCCCTAGAAGAATAATTTTTAAAGGTAGCCCCCCCCAAACAAAGGTACAAACCTTCCTCAGTATCTGAAAATTATATACACACGCAAGGAAGCAACGAAGAAAAGAGATCAGGCAGTGAGAGGCTTTCAGAAGCAAAACTATAAAAACAAAAAGGGGATTTATACTGCTAAAGAGACAAATTCACCCCAAAGAGATAAAAGCTATGAATAGCAACGGACTATGTAACCTAGCAGTAACAGTCATACAGCAGGGATTACAGGAGGTTGAGGAGAAAGAGGAACAGTAGGAAGAACATTACAATAAACTCCCGGGCAGTCAGCACGACCCGCGGCGATCTCCATCCCAGTGCTGGTTACACAGGCATGTGTAGCAGTGAGCATTCACTATGCCTGAGATTCGGGCACTTTATTGTGTGTATATTATCACTCAATCAATCACATTTTTTTAAATAAAAAAAAGAGTTTGCCTCGTTCAAAACTCAAAAGAACACCACTTCGGAAGTCATTCAATCTTGATACCCCGACACCATTACCCATAAGGGAAGTGCTTTCAGATGGTATTGAATTATTTGTTATTTACATAGGGGGGTCAAAGTTACAAATTTTAAGGGCCCCTGGGTAGTTCAGTCTGTTAAGCGACAGACTCTTGATTTGGGCTCAGGTCATGATCTCAAGCGTCGTGAGATCAATTCCCGGTGTCCGGCTCCCCACGCAGGGCAGTCCGCTTGAGATTCTCTCTCTCCCTCTCCCTCTGCCCCTCTCCCTGATCTTGCTCTCTCTCTCTCTTCCTCAAATAAATAAATAAATAAAATCTTTTTTAAAAAATTACAGATTTTAAATACTGATGTGCAAAAAGATTTTTTAAAGCACAATTCTTGATTTTATGAAATGAAACTAGCTATCTTCATGAACAAAAGGCAGATTTGCCAGGGACTTTTCACTTGTACAACCCTCCCCTGGGCCCCGAGAGAGGACCTGAATCAGTTTGCTAGGGCTGCTAGCACCACAAACCGGGTGGCTTAAACAACAGAAATTTATTCTCTCACATTTCTGGAGGCTGGAAGTCTGAAATAAGATGCTCTCTGAAGGCTCTAGGGAAGGGTCCCTGCCAGGCCTCTTTTCTAGCTGCTGGTAAACTCCTTGGCTTGTGAGAACGTAACCCCAATCTTCAGATGGCATTCTCCGTGTGTGTGTGTGTGTGTGTGTGTGTGTGTGTGTGTGTCTTTGTGTGCCTGTAACCACATTTCCCCTTTTTATAAGGACACAGTCATATTGGATTAGTGACCAACCCTACTCTGGTAAGATTTCATCTTGAGTTTACTCATTAATAATTAACATTATTTCCAAACAAGGTCATATTCTGAGGCACTGGGCGGGGTGGGGGGGCGGTCAAGACTTCAATATATGAAAGGTATAGAGATAATAGCATTGGGGACTTGCTATAGTTTTCTCTATTTATACATCTGTGAGTATGGAGCAGTATGGAGACACAAGGCTGGGTAGTATCTAATAACCACCCCAAGATGATTTGGCCCTGAATGGGATCCAATGGCACAAAAATCTGGGTTGTACTTGAGGAATGGGATATGGTACTGAGGGCTGCCATGTGAGTTGAGAGGCTCTAATTTGAAACTTAACGTTCACACAAAAACCTGCACAAGAATGTACGTAGCAGCTCAAACCTGGAGTCTGCCCAGATATCCTCCCACAGGTGAGAGGCTAAACAGGACTGTGGCCCACAAGCCACAAAATACTATTTAGCAATAGGAAGAGTGGACTCTTGCATGAATGCATTTCCAGGGAATCATGCTGCGGAAGGAAGCTAATTCCAAAAGAGGTGTGTTCTCTATGGTTCCATTTATTTACTTTTGAAATGACAAATTTGAGACATAGAGGACAGATTAGTGCTTGCCAGGCGGAGGGGTGATGGCAGGGCAGAGAGTGAGTTATAGAAAGGTAACAAGAGGGACCATGCAGGGGAGCCTGGGTGGTTCAGTTGGTTAAGCGACTGCCTTTGGCTCAGGTCATGATCCTGGAGTCCTGGGTTCGAGTCCCTCATCGGGCTCCCTGCTCAGCGGGGAGTCTGCTTCTCCCTCTGACCCTCACCCTCTCATCTCTCTCTCTCTCATTCTCTCTCTCTCTCTCTCAAATAAATGAATAAATAATCTTAAAAAAACAAAAAGAGGGACCATGCAATGTTGAAACTGCTCAGTATCTCCACTGTGGTGGTGGATATGCAAACCTACACGGGTGATAAAAGTGTATAGAACCCAAAATACACACGCACAAATGGGTACAAGTGTAACTGGGAAATCTGAATAAAATCAGAGAATTATTTCAATGCCAACATCCTGGTTGTAACATTACACTACAGTTTTGCAATATATTACCATTAAGAGAAACTGGGCAAAGTGTACAAAGTATCTCTCTGTATTATTTCTTTTTTTTTTAAGATTGTATTTATTTTTTTAAAGATATGTATTATTTGAGAGAGAGAAAGAGAAGGAGTGGTGGGGAGGCGCAGAGAGGGAGAGAGAGAGAGAGAGAGAAGCAGACTCCCTACTGAGCAGGAAGCCCAACATGGGGCTCGATCCCAGGACCCAGAGATCATGACCTGAGCTGAAGGCAGACGCCCACCTGACTGAGCCACCCAGGGCGCCCCTCTCTGTATTATTTCTTACAACTACAATGTGAATCTCTAATTATCTCAAGTTTTTCAGTTAAAAAAGGAAGAGTTTAACCTATTTGGGAGGGGTGGTGATGAAAGGGATGAGTTCTCTGAGGAAATGACATTTAAGCCAAGACATGAAGGTACAAAGGGGCAGCAGAATGTGCAAAGGCCCTGAAGCAGCAAAGAGCTTGGTGAGTCCATGGAACTAAAAGAAGTCCAGTGAGACCCAAGTGGGGAGAGGTGAGGTCGGAGGCAGTAGCCAGACCAGGCAGGGCAACAGACTATTCTAGAGATTTGACCTTCTGCCTGAGGATAGAGACCATGTTTTAGGAAGCAGAGTTCCATGATTTCTTATGAACTTGGAAAAGCCCACTCAGGGTATTGGAAGACCGCAAGGATACACGCAGAGAGACCATTCAGGTCATGTGACAATAGGAAAACTATTTCAACATCCATCGAGAAGGAGATTCAGGATGATGAGGTTCATTTTAGACCCACTGAGAGGGCACGACCAGAGGAATACTACGCATCACACTTGGACTTCTTAATAAACAAAGGGTTTGTTTTGAGTGTCAACCTTCTGGGTTCAGCAGGAAATATAAAAGCAACTGAGGGATCCCAGTTGAGGTCTACTAGAAACTAAATCCATCAGTCACCTCAGCAACCACGTAATGCCATAGATTTCCTTCCCTTGATTACTCTCTGGAAACCACATGCTTACCCAGCAGTGCCAGACCCCAGGCAGGCTCAGGGTCACGCCAGTGATACCCCAGGGCCACCACTGGCATCTTACTGTCCCCTGAACAGGCTTGCATGCCTATAACACATGTCCTTTAACTTTAAACTAATAAATGGCTTCTTCTTTTTTTTTTTAAGATTTTATTTATCTATTTATTTGAGAGAGAGAGAGAAAGCAAGAGACAGAGCACAAGCAGAGGGCGAGGGGCAGAGGGAGAAGCAGACTCCCCGTGGAGCAGGGAGCCCCGATGCAGGACTCGATCCCAGGACCGGAGACCCCGCTGCCCCACCAGGGTCGAGATTGGACATAGACATTCACTGACATCTTCAAAATAAGACAGAGAGTTTCTTGCTTCACACGCCTCTCTCCCTCTTTTAACATTTCACCTGTCGCAGTCATCGGGAATCTCTGGAAGTCTTGGTGTGAGTTCAATCTCTCTCTCAATCTCATCATCCAGAGAACAGTAGAATGTTCTATGGGCGGCATCAAAATCTCTGTGTAATGATTGGTTGGTTCTAGGAGAGCCGTGTCCTCGCTCTCACAAATGCACGCAGGGCCACAAGATTTGGTGGAGCGGGGAGAGGTCAGGAGGGGTGTGTGCCGCACAGCCCACAGTTATTCCTCAAGATTCCATGGAGGGCCTGCTCTTTGGTTTGTTTCCGGACACAGCGAGGGCCTCAGCAAAAGAATCTCTGGAAAGAAATGGTCTGGTGCTGGGTTCTCACGAGATTCGATTCCAGCTCCATTTCTTTATCAAGGATGTCTGAGCAGTAGCCTTTCAGAGTGCACGGCCTTGCCTCGCGATCAGGCGTCCTAACTTGTTCCCGCCACCAGCTGGGAAGGGAGTGAATCTTCGGAATCAGTCGGGAGAGCAAATATTATTCGGTAAACACCCTTCCAAAACGTTGCCCGCTCAACTAGGAAATCAGAAGCACGGGCAGGAATTTAAACAATATTGTTGAACAAGCACGGAGTAGTCCCCTTACCCCCGACATACCTAACAGTTAAACCAGGAGCATAAACTTCATGCCTCGAGTGTGCAGGCAGGTAATGTAAACAAATAAGCAGGAATGGGCGGGCACCAGGGTGTGATGGGGACTGTGGCAAAGTGGACAAGGTGAGCCCCATCTACAGGCACTGACTGTCTTCAGAGAGAACAGCATTTTGCAAGAGCTCATAACCTGGATTGATATGTGAAATCCCTTGATTTTTTTTTTTTTTAATTTATTTGACAGAGAGAGAGACAGCGAGAGAGGGAACACAAGCAGGGGGAGTGGGAGAGGGAGAAGCAGGCTTCCCACCGAGCAGGGAGCCCGATGCGGGGCTCGATCCCAGGACCCTGGGATCATGACCTGAGCCAAAGGCAGACGCTTAAAGACTGAGCCACCCAGGCGCCCCAAAATCCCTTGATTTTTAAGCATGTGTGACACATTCTAATTTTTAAGACACTGTCCAGGCAAACAGCATGTCTATTGTAGCCTCTGACCAGCAGGCTGCCTGTTCCTGACTACTACTGAGATAAATTGTTTTTTACATCATTCATTTTCCTTTTCTCCATCCAACCCCAGGAGTTAAGTGGGAAGAAAGGGGCCCTCTCTACAATCTGGTCTGGGTATTTTTTTTTTTTTAATTCAAGATCAACCCCCAGCCTGCGCATTCAGTCTGCTGCTAGCTGAGGCATCACGGGAAATTGCCCAGCGGAGGGACCACAATTTGAAGCTCCCGATTTCCTTTTTCATTTCTGTTTATTTCAGTGGTGGAGTCAAAGGAGCAATTATGTTGTTACAGTGATGGCCATTTGTCCTGCCAGGCAAAGTAAGCAGTTAAGGCGGAGGGAGGCCCAGACAAAAGCCAGGAGCAGCCTGTCAACTACGATCACAACATCCGAGCTCTGAGCAAGAGAGACGGACTATTGTTAGCTCTTCAGGACTCATGGTCTTAAAACTACTGGAAGGACTTTACATGAGTATCTGAGAAAGGACTAAAACCCAGCAAGTTTGTACTTACTGGCTGTGGCTAAGTTTTGAAATTGGTATACTGATCAAACCAGGGTTGGGTGAGGTCACGAGAAATGAAGCTCATGCTTGTTGCAGACGCTGTTGGAAGTCCATCCCAAATCACTTCCATCCTCCTTCCTCACTGAGAGAGTCTTGATTTTGTTTAGGTTCCTGCCACTCCCACCACATGACTCATGGGTAATTCCTACTCAGTGGTCAGATTCCCTTCACTAGCGGCAGAGTTAGGGCAAGCATGTGACCCAGCTGGTCACTGAGGTGAGGGATTAGAGACCTCTGGGGAAGGATTTATCTCTATTCATAAGGTGAAGCCTAAAAAGAGATGGCCTCGCTTCTTCCCTTGAATGTCATCATGTCTGGATATGACACCCGGAACACCAGCAACCATCCTGTGACCATGAGGGAAGGCATCTGAAGGACAAATCTGAACTGCTAGTGGCAGAAAGGCAAGATGGAAAAACCCACGTTCTTGGAATATATTTGAGTCACTAGATTAAACTGTACTAAACAACCTTGAATCCCACTTTCCTATGAGAAAATAAATTTTTTTATCTTTTATGCAAATTTGAATTAAGGGTTTTCTGTTACTAACAGCCAAGATATCGTAACTGGTACAATGTTCATTCCTGAAGATCTACAGTAAATTTCTTTTCCATCTAGAGTCAGATGGAATCATTCACTCATCATCCATTAATGAGCTTAATGAGTCGGCTCACAGGGCAAAGGAAAGCAGGTCCACAGGTAGAACTCCTGAGTGTCCCAGCAATCCCACTTCTGGCTACCCAAACAAAACGGAATCCGTATCTTGACGAGATTATCTGCATTTCCATGTTGGTAGCGGCATTACTCACGATAGCCAAGTTATGCAAACAACTTAAATGTCCGTCA